>NC_133118.1:29652190-29906163 GCF_022965805.1 Primulina eburnea
TGCCAATGTGTACAGGTTAAGGGAGCTTCATACGCTCAAAGGTCACGTTGAATCGGTGGTGAGGCTGAAGGGTCTGGACATAGATACTATTCAGCAGGCATACACTGTATGAGAAATCAAACCACATTTCAATGGTTTAAATGTTAGTTATGCGTTTATATTAGAAACAACCTGTTCCGATTCCCATGCATCAGCAGAAGCATATTTTTCGAGATTATCGGATGTGGCCCCCCTTTATGATCAAGTTTGGGCATGAAACTTGTCCACATTTGAGGGAAAAAACATGAAACTTATATTATGTTATTATATGTTGTATGAAACTTGAAGCTTATACAGTGGATGCTGGTTTGTAGTGTACATGGAGTAATAACCTAAGTGCCACTTTGTCGTTTCATACTTGTTTATTTGGATTTCTATCAGCATTTAATTGTGGATTAGTTCAACTTTCAAGTGTGTCAAGATGCGCAAGCTCGAAACCTTCGAAAATTTCAAAAAAACTGGAAATGACTAAACCGGCATCAGTCGGGCCGAGTGATTGTACATATTTTTGGCCTCCATTTCCACTGTTCTCCGCAGAAACGGGACGATGAAGATGACGTAAGATGCGGCCGGTATATGGAATTTTGTGT
Source organism: Primulina eburnea (assembly GCF_022965805.1). Lineage (NCBI taxonomy): Eukaryota > Viridiplantae > Streptophyta > Magnoliopsida > Lamiales > Gesneriaceae > Primulina > Primulina eburnea. The sequence goes on from NC_133118.1 coordinate 29,652,820, forward strand.
TGCCAAGATGTCTGTCGGATCGAAGAGCTTGGAAAACTATGCACTGCTGCTGTGCACCGCACCCAAATGGTAGATGATGGCTATGAGAGAAACTGGGATGACCCTAAGCACACATTTTGCTTCTTCAATCTGCTGCAGAGGTTCCATTTGGATTAATTTAGTCTTCTGCAGTTGTGATTGCGGCTTTGTCCAAGAATCTGAAGAAAATAAAGAATCTTAAACCGAGCAATCATAAGATCTAAGTTGTCACTGTGACGACGACCGAAAGATTATGTTAGAATCGATGAATTCGAATATATCGAGATGAAAGTCATTTACAACCCATCTTTTGAGAATCCATTGACCCAAACACAATCTAACTCTATATTAATTTCATTCTATAACAAATATATAAAATTCTGTGTAAAACCGTAAAACGATTATTTAAAAAATAGATAAACCTTTCGCTAAACAAGCATAATAAATTATAAAGATCGAAACTAGTACTTAATCTAAGTACATGGATATCACATTCGATGATAATGATGTAACTCAGATATTTTCGAAGGCAAAAACTTGTGTGAGACGGTCTCACGGGTCGTATTTGTGAGACGGATATTTTATTTGGGTCATCCATGAAAAAGTATTACTTTTTATGTTAAGAATATTACTTTTTATTGTGAATATAGGTAGAGTTGACTCGTCTCACAGATAAAGATTCGTGAGACCGTCTCACAAGAAACCTACTCATCTAAGATCAATGTTTTTCGGGAGTCTCATAAAATTGGGCCATAGACTAACGTTTCTCGAGCCACGGGAACCGTGCATAAGCCAAGAAATACTTCGGATGTAACATAGATTAATCTAAATGACTTCAGTTGTTTTGAATTTTAATCTCGTCAGATTTAGTGTTTATTCAAGATAAGGGGATTTTTTTTTTTGATATGCATTGGCACATATGATTGAGTGAAGTGTGGACTAGAGATCATTAATTTTTCATGTAAACATTCAAGGCACCTCATCTCAAGAATGATACATTTTCATGTGTGGGTAGTAAATATCGAATTTCTTTTTATGTAATCATAATTTTTTATAAAGATAATTTTGTTAGGAGTAATTTTCTTATTTTAATTTTTCATTTAGTGGGTTGAATCAAGCTACTAGATAATTTTTTTTGGAAGTTAATTTTCTTATTTAATTTTTCATTTAGTGAGTGGAGTCAAGCTATTCGGAGTAGCTCGGTCAAAACTCGACTCGAGATCGACTTGACTGAGCTCAAATCGAGTAGCTCGACTATTTCAAGAGTTGCTCGAGTAATTATAATAAATAGTTTTTGTCAATATAAATAAAATATTTAAACCCTAAATTAAAATACACAAAAACTTATAGAGAAACCATATCACATGTCAATTTTGTGAAACAGATCTTCGATTCAACTCGACTCATGAAAAATATATATACATATATTAAGGTTTGTTTGAACCCCATGTTGAAGCAACTGCTTCTTTCGATTATGCTCAAGTCCGGACCTACATTCAAAGGGTTTTTTTGTGTGTGATATATCCATCCAGGTACACATAGTCTCTTTTGGAAATCATCTTTACTTTCTAAAAATACACATATATTACCTTAATCTTATAGTGAAACTTCAAGATTAGTGTTAAGATCTAGCGCTCGTCGATTTACCAAAAACTTTAGCTGACTGTAATTATACAACTCAAATATTTTAAACCACAGATATAATTAGAGATGTAATTTTTTTTCCTGATTTGTGAAGTATCTCTCACTTTAACAATGAAATCATACATTTATTTTAACCTTATCGATATTATATCCAAGTAACTCTGTCTGAATAATAAATTTTCAATTTTCTTAAAACAAGGAAAATGAATGGAAAACATTGTTAATTTATTTATGAGAATAATACAATATACTATAAAATATTGTTGATTTCCTATACAACATATTTATTTTCCTTTTCTTTTTCCACAATTTCAACACCAATATTATCTGCTACCTCCACCCCCTTATACCTATACCAATGGGCACAAACAACGAAATAGCAAAAATTCAAAGCACACAGCCCCGCCACCAAGTAGTAGAAGTAATCCAACCTCCCCTTATTCAAATCCTCCGGCAGCCAGTTCCCCGACGGCGACCCCTCTGTCATCCTATGCAACCCCGTTATCAAGAATCCGTTCAAGTAACCTGCCGCCGCCATCCCGCAAAAGAAGAAAGACCCCGCAATGCTCCTCATATTCTCAGGAAACTGCTTGTAGTAAAACTCCACCTGCCCTATCGCGCAAAACCCTTCAGCGAGCCCAGCAATGCACAGCTGCGGGACGAGCCATAAAGCCGACATGGACGACACGTCCCCACGGGGTGAATGCGCCCCAGGATGGCTGAGCGCCATCCCCCGCCTCTTCTGTTCGACAAATGCCGAGACCAACGACTCGATGATCGTCAAGAAAATGCCGATGCCTATTCTTTGGAGGATCGTGATCCCGCCTTCTTTCTTGGTGATCCTCCGGAGGGAGGGGACGATGATCCGGTCGTAGATGGGGAGCCAAATGGTGAGGGTTAGCATGGTGAAGACACTGTAAGTGGCGGGTGGGATTTGGAAGCTAGTGGAGGCGAGATGCCTGTCGGATTGCATGGCTTGGAAGACGATGTACTGCTGCTTCTCGCCGACTTGGTAGAAGATTGAGGCAGCCCAGATGGGGATCACACGGAGGATGCATTTGACTTCTTCGATCTGCTGCATGCTACAGAGCTGCCATGGATTGGATTGGGATCCATTGGGGTTGAGCTGGTCTTCTGCTGTCCTTACCGCTGCTTTGTCAAGAAATCTAGGCACGAATTTGTGCGGAATATTACTAAGCTTTGGTACTTTAAAATTTCGAGTATTCAACAATATTTTGCACCACAAGAGAGAATAATTTTTTTGATTCACTAATTTGTTGTTTAGTCTATTAATTTTTCAAAACTTTGGTTCTGTAGATTAACTTTTAATTTTCGATTATACTGATCAAATTGGTGAGTTAACATTAAACAAATAACATTTTTCGATATCATGTCAGTATTTTCGATATCACATCAGCAATTAAATCAAAATAATTAAAAATTGAAAGTACATATCAAAATCAAATTTTGAAATTTCATGAATAAAAAAATTATTTTCCCAACAAATTATATATAATAATATATACGCGGGAAAAAAAGGAAAGCCAATTTATCTTTTTAGAATTAAAATCTAGACAATTAGATATATAGAAGCCAAATATCAATATAAATGGCTATTTTTACCTAATAAATATGATATTAAAAGGACCAAAGATCTATCTATATATATAATAGAGGATCAATTTTAGAAATTGATCTCCATTTTGAATTACTTTGTATATCCAATAAAATAAAATAATATAACAATATCTAATTTACTTAACTGGCCCGTGCAGAAACCAAGCATTTAAAAATATTATAAGCATAAAATATATAAATAAAACTAATAAACAAATATAATATATAGATGGTTGTTGAATAATCAAACATAAAAATTGGCTATATAATATGCATTGCAGTTGGTGTGCAAACTTAGCAGGTTGGTCACGCAAAGATAATTCATCAAATTGTTAAATAAATTAATATTATTTTCCTTACCAAAATTTCTACTATTTTGTTTGGTTAGACACGTCAATATCTATGGCAAAAATTTGTGTGAGACGGTCTCACATGTCATATTTTGTGAGACGGATCTATATTTGGGTAATCCATGAAAAAATATTACTTTTTATGCTAAGAGTATTACTTTTTATGGTGAATATGGGTAGGGTTGACCCGTCTCACAGATTGAGATCCGTGAGATGGTCTCACATGAGACCTACTCAATATCTATTGATGATCTTTTAAACATGCACTCTATTACTTCTAAGGCAAAAATTTGTGTGAGCCGATCTCACGGGTCGTATTTGTGAGACAGATCTCTTATTTGTGTCACCCATGAAAAAGTATCACTTTTTATGCTAAGAGTATTACTTTTTATTGTGAATATGGGTAGGGTTGACGGTCTCACAGATTATGATCCGTGAGACGGTCTCACATCAGACTCACTCTACTTCTAATTCTGAATGAATCGATGTTTAATGTTTCAAAAAAACAATTGAATATATTTTTTTAGCTTTTGTTCTATTTTGTCACGTGTCACTGAACAAATCCAGTCTATGTTACATGGAGAATATTGTCATTTATGTATTTTTTGTATAAGATATTCATATGAACATTTGTTATAATTTTTTTTTATTTCGAATTCAGATGATCACATGAACATATAAAAATATACAAAGAATATGTCTATTATGAGATAGTCTCACGAATCTTTATATGTAAGACGAGTCAACCCTATCGATGTACCCAATAAAATATAATATTTTAACATAAAAAATAATATTTTTTCGATGATCCAAATAAAATATTCGTCTGCCAAATTTTGATTATTAAAGAACCAAAACACAAAATCCACCAACTATCTATAAATAACATTGGTGAATTAATTATTTTGTCATTTTTATGGCACCAACTAATAACCATAATGAGTAAATCAAACATTTATAATGTGGACCAATAAATTGTAACCACCGCACATAGAAATAGCAAAATTGTACCTGAATTGTTCTGTATATGGGAGCTTCGAGTTAAGTGACTTGAGTGGCGTGTAATTGAACAGGCCAAGCCACGGTTGTTGCGGCGGCTTCAGCCGCCTCTTCTTGACGGCGACCACCAGGACTTGAGCCACGCTCGTGAACGGACTTCCCTCCGGCTTCACGATCACGTAAATGCTGGTCCCCACGAAGAAGACGAAGCACGATATCAACATAAATAAAGTGGGGATCCCCAGTCCGATGCCCCAACTCACGTCCGATTGCACGTACACAACGAGAGTCACCGACACCATTTGCGCGAAAGATAACGTGAAGAAGTACCAATTGAAAAAACTGTCGATCCCCCTCTTGCCACCCTCCGTTTTCGGATTGAACTGATCGGCCCCGAAGGCTAAGTTACATGGCCGGATGGCGCCGGCGCCGAGGATCATCAGCCCGAAACCGCTTAGCAGAAATACCATTTGCCACGGACTTGGACCGACGCATCGTACATCTTGTGCCCCACAATGGGGTGGATGCAAGTTCTTGACTGCAGCTGTCAGTGTTATCACCAACAAACCCTGCGCCAAACAAAAAAACGTCACATTTCTCGTGCGTATTCCAAAAACCATTGCAGCAATAACAAGTAATTCACCAGAAAGGAAGCAATGGATCCAAATCCAAGTGTTTTGTAGCGACCAAAGTAAGTATCACTAGCATAAGCACCGATTAGCGTGGAGAAATTGGTTGTCCCGTTGAAGACATTCAAAAGCGTGGTAGCAGAGATCCGTTTCATATTGAAAACAGTCGTCAAATAAACTTGAAGATTGAACAACATCCCAAGTGCTCCAAGTTTCTCAAATGTCTCATTCCCTGCATAATTTTTAAATTTTTTTTCAAGAACACAATTAGAATCATGTACAAATCGTTGAAGTTAACAAGGGAAAAAAAAAAGAAGATGAAAATTAGAGCATAAACATCACCTATAATAAAGGGCATGGCTTTGATTCCTCTATAGTTGATCTCTGGTTCATCTTCATCGTTTGTGGTTGCTTTCTTCTCTTCCATTTCCATCGCCATATCCTATCTCGGACACGAACTCGAACTCGAACTCGAAATCGAACTCGAATTGTGTATACACTTGTTTGGCAAGAGGGAAACACTTGGAAACAAGAAGACTGGTGAGACTAGGGTCGGTCAATCATCAGCTTTGAGACATTTGTGATGCTAGCTCTCTCCTCCATTATATACAAGTGTTAGTCGTTTTCCCTTTATTTTCAATATCTTTCTAGATGCATATTTGGTTATCTAAAATCAAATTTAAGTCTAAATCCATTAATTTTATTTAATTATTTATTTGTTTGGTAATTTTAATCGTTTTTTATGTCACTGATATATTACTGACATATCAATGACATGTTTAATGTCACATAAGCAATATTCTTGCCAAAAAAAATACTAAAATCGTCAAAAATTTGAAAAAAACCATAATGTAAATAAACAAAAATCACGAAGAAGTAAATATAAATGATCAGAATTACAATTTATTTTTATTTTTAGAGTGAAATATTATATTATGCAAAACATATGTACAATAATTGTTTTTTTTTTTAAAATTGTTATTATTTTTTTGTAAATTATGAACTATATATGGAAGTATATGTACATGCTCCAAGTAGAAAATAGAGAGTAAAAGAGGTCATAATTATGGTGATTAGGCTATATTTTTAAAATAACAATCAAGTGATCTTCTGACAAAATTGAATGATCTTTTTGCATTTACTTCAAAAGGATAAGGATAAGTCCAATTTCCTAAATAAACACTTTTCTTACCATGAAATAAATTGGACAAATATAAAATTGCACTAATATATGAAAAAAAGATATCGAGGTGAGACTCTCCTTCATATTGTACTCTTAACTTGATTCTCACTATGTAGTGAAATCAGAAGTTTTTTTTTCTTTAAATCATTCAATTAATTTTAGATATAAAATGCGAAAATTCGAGATAATCGATTTCGTCATTCTAATTTCATATGTCATTTATATCGATCTCTAAAATTTTAGATTGTGTCACGTATAAGGCTACGTCGTTACCCCTACCACGAATCATTCCATTAAATTCCATAACAATTATTGTTTGAATATCACATGAAAATTGGGACAGCGGGATTTAAAAAATAAAAAAAGCAAAAAACCAAATAAAAAATCCTCATTAGATTTTAGGCAAAAACTTGTGTGAGACGGTCTCACGGGTCGTTTTTGTGAGACGGATCTTTTATTTGGGTCATCTATGAAAAAATATTATTTTTTATGCTAAGAATATTACTTTTTATTGTGAATATCGATATGGTTGACCCGTCTCACATATTAAAATCCGTGAGACCCACTCTAGATTTTATTTTGTAATTATTGATTTGTTAATAGTAAATTTGTATGTAAAAATAATTATAAAATAAAGTGCGATATTGTAGTATAATGTAATCTAATAACAAAATATTTTAGAGGATGAATAAAAATATACGTTAAAATTATTTTATTTTTTAATATATAATAATATCGACTTTTTTAAAAAAATAAAATTGTTATTTAAATTTTTAAATAACAATAAATATTTTCCCATTTTGATCGACACACACACACTAACATTTTCAACAAGTCAAACATGAAAGTAGACATGCCAAGACGCCAACAAAGACCATGGCTTACCATACAATAGGATCCAAACTACTTGCCTATCATTATTTTATTCAAACATACAAAAATATACAAAAGTTACAAAAATATTTTAAAAAAATTATTTTTTTTAGTTTTTATTATCGAACGATCCGATCAATACCTATAACCAAGACGAGAAAAACAACCCGTCGAGATTTAATCGAACCACATTTCATCCATCGGGATCAAATACCTGAGTTTCCATGCTTCCGCGGCTAGGAGATGATCTATGTATACACGAAGTCAGTATTCGATCTTTTAAAATGATATATATATAGTTTTATTCATTAAAAATATTTTGCAACAATTTTTTTTAACAAAAATTATATTTTGTCCATTAAAAATAGAGAAGGTCTCTTGGGAGACGCTCTCACGACTCTTTATCTGTGAGATGAGTCAATCCTACAGATATTCACAATAAAAAGTAATATTCTTAACACAAAAAATAATATTTTTTCATGGATCATCCAAATAAAAGATCTGTCTAACAGAATACGATCCGTGAGATCGTCTCACACAATTAGTTGTCTTAAAAATATTAGTTAACTATATCCAATAATTGAGTTGGGTGTGGACTACATAAAGGGGTAAGACAAAGTGCACCACTATGAACTAAAGTCGTGCTTCATGAAACAGACAACATGCACACGGAAAGGCGTTTGTTAATATTCATTTGAGTCATCATCCAAATGGACAGCACACTACTAACAATGTCGACTCCACTTCATATTCACACGACTCTTGGTCTAGCGACACTCGATTTATAGACATTGTCTTTCGAGTTCGAGTTTGAGATCCGTGTAAAAATTTTCTATCGGGGTATTAAAAAGATTTTATTTTAAACTAAGTAATCAATTAATAACAACTTTTTTTAAAAAATATCATTTCAACTACCTTTTAATAAAGTTTGTGAAATTTAATTAAATTTATAATATTATATTTTTTGGGATAAAATAGTGTGTGAATAAGTGTGAAATGTAAGACCAATTTATTTCTTTTGGGTGGCCAACAAAAAATATTATTGGTGTACTTAACTTTCTACCCTACCTGTTTATTAAATTTATTTTTTTCCAAACTGATTTATTTATTTATGTATTTCTCTATTTGTCGGGTTTTTTTTAAAAATATTATAATTTTAAAACTTATTTATTAAAATATAGCAGTTTTCAAAACTTTACGAAAATATGGTAATCTGGAGAATGAACCCGTGGATTCAGAATCCGGGAGAGACTGACACGGATTCTCAGTCGGCGACGGTTTATCCAAAACCGTCGCTATTAGCGACGGTATTCCAAAACCGTTGCTAATTGCGACGATTTGAACAACAACCGTCGCTATGGCAAGGATTCCCTTCATTTTTATTAAAAAAAAAAGACACGGACCGAAGAAAAAAAACTGCTCAAGAAGAGTGTCGAAACTGAAAAGTTGAGCCGAAGGATGAGATGAATTCGTCAAATACTCGGTGAGATTTATAGGCATGGGATTGTGTAAAGGAATCCTTGACATAGCGACGGTTTTTGTTCAAACCGTCGCAAGTAGCGACGGTTTTGGAATACCGTCGCTAATAGTGACGGTTTTGGATAAACCGTCGCCGACTGAGAATCCGCGGGTTCATTCTCCATATTACAATATTTTCGTAAAGTTTTGAAAACTACTATATTTTAATAAATAAGTTTTAAAATTATAATATTTTTAAAAAAAACCCCTAGCCATAAGTGTAAGCTTCTAATATTTTTTTGGTAAGGTTCCAACATTATCATTCTACTAGTATTTATAGAAATTTTTGCCAAAATTTAAAAACCCTAAAACCTATCCGAACAAATGAAAATCGGTTCGATTAGGTAAAATCCGATAAAATCTGGTTTTAATCGAATGAAATTCTCGAATATGAACCGGTCTGACTTCTAACTGATCGGGTTTTTTTCTTGCTCGAACTAACTTGACCTACACCACATATCAATCGATTTTATTTTCCTCACTCTCTTAATAATTTGTTAGCACTCTTCATAAAATTTTACTAAACATGTGGTATATCGTACCGCACCGAACCAAATCGAACCGAACAGAAAATCTTATATCGTATACCGTACCGTAAATTACAGTAGAGTAGGTCTCATGTGAGACCGTCTCACGGACCTCAATCTGTGAGACGGGTCAACCCTACTCATATTTACAATAAAAAATAATACTCTTAGCATAAAAAGTAATACTTTTTCATGGATTATCCAAATAAAGATCTGTCTCATAAAATACGATTCGTGAAACTGTCTCACACAAGTTTTTGTCATTACAATATAAAAAAATTCATACCGATATACGTATAGCTAGCATACATATTATACCAAAATTGTACGATATGCCAAAAAATTTCGATACAATATCAATATATATCGTTTCATACCGAAAAAAACCTTAGATTATTAGAATTTCATCAAGTATCAAATACCGAACACCCAAAAATGGAAAACTAAACGAAGAAGTTTGTTCACATTCGCCAAATGAAACCTCACGACATATTTCTTGAAAATCACACAATCTCAACATCTATTTGAAAATCACTCGTAAAATATTCAGCCACGCAACCACCGCCAGATACCTTTGCAATTATTGCATGTGTCCAAATGATTGATGGATATTGATTTGATTAGCAAATATGGGTAATATATTTTTAGATTTTTTCGATTGAGTGCTATAAAAAATATGTAATATTTAAAAATAATGATTTATATATATAAAAATATTAAAAAAACTTGATTACATACATTAAAAATGACACCACGTGCATGACCAAATGCTAAAATTATTGAGTGAGTTTCATGTGAGACCGTTTCACGGATCATAATCTGTGAAACGGGTCAACCCTACTCATATTCACTAATATTCTTATCATAAAAAGTAATACTTTTTCATGGGTGACCCAAATAAGAGATCCGTCTCACAAATTTGACCCGTGATATCGTCTCACATAAATTTTTGCCAAAATTACTTAGTGCAGTTGTGAAGTTGGCATCCTCGTGGATGTTGCCCTCTTTTTCGGCATCTTCTCAAATATAATATAAACTAATACATTGACACATATGTTAGCGTGTGTGTATTATATTTTTTTATAATTCATTTATTTTATATTTAAATAAATATAAAAATATAATTATAAAAAATAGTAAGAGATTATATTATAATTTTGATATATAAATTTAAAAAATTAAATAGAAAAAAGAGAGAAAAAGACAAAATTAAGAATTGAACCTACAGCTTGATGTTTAGAAAATAAAGACTTTATCCGCTAAGTAACATATATATGATTATATTATATTGACAAAAATTTGCATGAGACAGTCTCACGGGTCATATTTGTGAGACAGATCTCTTATTTGAGTCATCCAAGAAAAAGTATTACTTTTTATGCTAAGAGTATTACTGTTTATTGTGAATATGGGTAGGATTGACCCGTTTCACAGATTAAGATCCGTGACCCAAATCAGAGATCCTTCTCACAGGTACGACTCGTGAGACCGTCTCACACAAGTTTTGCTTAAAACAAATCATGATACCAAAAGTTAGTTACTCTAAAATGTCCAACTTAATATTATATTATAGATATTGTAATTTTTTATAGTTTTTTTCCGGATATAATTTTTATTTATCATATTTAGTATTATTTTTTATATTATTTTATATATTATATACCATTATCATTAAATATATCACAAAAATAAGATGAGATTGTTTCATTCGGCAATTTTGTGAGAATTTTTTTTAACCTGACCGAATCATGAAAATATTATAGTTTTTTATGTCAAAAATATTATTTTTTTTACTATAAATATGGACTGAATCGATCTGTCCCATTAGACCGACTCATTAAAAACTTATTCTAAGCTCATTAGTTACTTCAAATATTTTTTATCACATCAAAACACTCATTAAATAAGGATAAATAAAAAGTTTATTTGTAGAATTAATGTTTCAAACAATTTTCTATATGAAAAATTATTTAAGTCTATACATATAAGACAGATGAAGTCGAAAGTATTATTTTTATTGCATATATTAGTATGATTGACATGTCTAATTAAATAAAAATATACGAGATCATCTTATCTACTGTGTACGTAAAACTCGTATAAAAATCTAAACGTAAATCCGTACTGTATTTGATTAATTTATTTTCCATATATTTCTTGAATGATACACTGGATAACTTATATCAAAAAAAAAAAATCCATTTGTACCCAACATTATATAAAAATTAAAAATATATGTACTTATTAGTAATTTTAAAACACCTCACCGTATATTTTTCTACTTTTCTCTCGACTAATTCCGAGATATTTATTAAATCACTTTTTAAACTTTTTAAATATAGAAAATTATATATTCCAAACTATTATTTTAAAAATAAAAATAAATTTATATATGAATAACAAATAATATGAATATCTTGTATTATGTACATGTATCGCGTAACACCAATATAATATATAAGAATCGAAGAGAATCATACATTAGGGAAATACTAATTCAACGAGTAGGTCTCTTGTGAGACGGTCTCTAGAATCTTTATCTGTAAGACTGGTCAACCCTACCGATATTCACACTAAAAAGTGATATTTTTAGCATAAAAATTAATATTTTTTTATGGATGACAAAATAATGGATCTGTCTCATAAAATATCACCTGTGAGATCGTCTCACACAAATTTTAGCCTAATTCAACTTAGACTATCATTTTTTTGGTCGATTTAACCTAAAATGTCGAATTCCAACAACCTACGATATTATAAAAGCTAAAATAATCCCAATTCATTGGATTTTTTCACGGAAACCAATTCGTTGGATAAGGCATTGATAAATTGTCCTAGGCACGACAATCAACTATATAAATAATAATATAATATAATCGGAATATAATATAATTTGGTTCATTTTTTAAAAAAAGAATATAATATAGTTTGCTACTCAATTTCAGAAATCGGGGGGAAATACAATCGACCGAGTTCCTTTGTTTTGTTCTTTTTTTAGATATAATTTGTTTCAGAACTGAAAGGGATAATATAATTTTATAATAAATTTAGTTTAATTAATGGACTGACGACAAAAGATGTTTTTAGAGAAGCGATTAAATTTATAATGTAAAAACACAAGAAAAATTAGAAAAGAGAAGGGTTTGAAAAATCAAAATATTATTTTTTGAATATGAATTAAATCGATCAGAATTAGAAACGAAAAATAAATAAAATAAAATTTTTAAATGATCACTTTTCATTAGAGCAAACACTTCCTAAATTCATTAATATGGAATGGATGTAATTAAATATTACAACCTATTTCGCATTTGCTAATTCCACAACCATTTTTCAAGTTCGATTCTGCCGCCATCCTTTGGTTGCAATAGGATGTGAGGGTAAATATATAAACCTCGACCTTAATTAAAGTGGAGTTTAATATATTCAAGATTACAAAAACGGTTGTGCGACGGTTTAATAAGTCAATTTTGTGAGATAAATCATCTATTTCGGTCATCCATGAAAAAAATATTTTTTATATCAAAAATATTATTAATTATTGTAAATATGGACATGGTTGACTCGTCTAATATGTAACGCCTCTGATTCAATGACTGTCCACATTGTACCAAGACGAATCTTTCCAACGTAGTTATGTCCTCACTCACATGTATCCTAAGAAACTTTCCAAAGGATCACCCAACCCAGAATTGAGTCAAACACGCTTAATTTTGGAGTTCTTTGGTGATGAGCTCCGAAAAGAAGATGCATTTTTTATAAGAGTGTTACCTATTAAATTTTTTAAACACTCATCAACTGTATATTCTCATACCTGAACAATTTTTGGAATCCTGCTCATTTCGGTGTGGGATCGGTTCGTTTATGTTCCATTCGCCTAGAAGCTTGTCAAGAGCTACTCATTTTTCGTGCAACCTCATGACACAGGTGATCACCCTCCGTCCTCTTCGGCCCTGGATCTCATATCACATATAAAGACTCGTGATACCGTCTCATAAGAGACCAATTAATCTAAGACATATTTTCAATATCTGAATTAATTTACACAAAAACTCATGTGAGACATTCTCACAAGTCAATTTTAAGAGACAAATATTCTTTTTGGGTCACGGGTCACCCATGATAAAATATTTATTTTTTATTGTAAATATGAACACGATTGATCCGTCTCACGAATAAAGATCAACGACTTATACTATATCAACATTTTTATCGAGCACACCACATGAAATTAGGTAGAGAGATATATATCTGTATCGTGACTTGGCTCGCAACAAATCTAATCAAGTGGTCAAGTGAAGCTAAACGTAACAGTCGTCTGTTCGTTTTGATGCGCATGTCCCTCTTCATCCTTTACCTATTCACGATATTTCACATAATGTACATAATCCATAACACTGCACCCATTACAACCACTTGCAAACTATTTTCAACTTTAAATTTTGCGCCACGGGGGACAAGTGCAACTAATTTGTTCCAACTATGAATGTCCGAAATTGTTCGACGAATGATAATTATGTAGTTTCATCGTTTCACATATGGAAAAAGATCCAAAGACCAAATTCTAATGAGGCCATGGATCGATAGAACCTTTGGATCAAGCGTGAGGATAATACATTTATACTCGACGTAAATCGAGATTAAAATTAAACTATTTTTGCCTCAAATATCAATGTAGATTTCAATTCAAACTACTTTGTGATCTAAACTAGGTGTATTTTATGATCAATCTTCTCCATGGCCACATCTTTATCATCACTCTCAACCCTCTTATACTTATACCACTTGGCACAAATCAAGAAATACCCCAAATTCACCACTTGTATACCAGCAATCATGTAGTAAAAATAATCCAATCTCCCCTTGTTCAAATCCTCCTCCAACCAATTCCCATTTCCCCGCACCCTCGTCGCCTTATGAACCACCGAAATCAAGAAGCTCGTGATGTAACTCGAAATCGCAAACCCACTAAACAAGAACGCTGCGGCGAAACTCCGCATGTTTTCGGGGAACTGCTTGTAAAAGAACTCGATTTCCCCGATCACCGCAAATGCCTCTGATATCCCCGCCAGCGCCAGCTGAGGCACGAGCCAGTAACCCGACATAGATGAGATCGCGCCCTTCTGTGCAGCAACACCTAACGTGGGACGGGTAACAGCCAATGTCCGTCTGTGATCCTCCACTACACCTGATACAACCATTGTGAGTACTCCGAGAAATATCCCGAATCCTACTCTTTGCAGCATTGTGATGCCTTCTTCTTTCCCTGTGATTCTTCGAAGAAACGGGACTATGATTCTGTCGTATATTGGGATCCATAGTGTAAGGGTTGCCATGGTGAAGACATTGTACGAGGCTGCCGGAATCTTGAAGTTTCCAGAGCTTAAACGCCTATCGCATTGCAGGGACTGGAAGACTGGGTAGGTTTGCATCAAGGCTAGGATAATGTAGTATATCATGCCGGATAACCAGATGGGAATCACTCGAATTATGCATTTGATTTCTTCGACTTGCTGCACGCTGCGGAGTTTCCAGGGATTGGCTGCGGATCCATCGGGATTGATTGTGTCCTCCGGTGTTGCAATTGCTGCTCTATTCAGAAACCTGAATTCGTAAATTTTTCTAAGCTCATTAACTTCAACTCAAAAGATTCAAACTTCATTAAGTGAACAAAAGATCAAAACTTGAAAATGCCCACAAATTTATTTTACCTCAATTCATCTGTATATTGAAGCTTAGAATTCATGGAGCCTGGATCGACATGATTAAACAAAGAGCACCGTGGTTGCTCCGGCAGCTCCAGCTTCCTCTTCTTATAGGCAACCACAAGCGTCTGCACGAGGCTCGTAAACGGGCTACCTTCCGGCAGCACTTTCACATAAATCCTCGTTGCCACGAAGAAGAAAAAACAAGACAGGAACATCATAAACGCGGGAATCCCCAACCCGATAGTCCAACTCATATTCGATTGCACGTAAACGATCACCGTGAGGGACAGCATCATGGCGAAAGTGAAAGTGAAATAGTACCAATTGAAGAAACTGTTGATCCCCCTCCTGCCGGAATCCGTGTTAGGATTGAACTGGTCCGCGCCGAAGGCGAGATTGCAGGGCCGGATCCCGCTGGCGCCGATCACCAGGAGCAGGAACGCGGTGAAGAGAAAAGCGATCTGCCACGGTGAAGCTCCGATGCATTTAAGGTTCGGTTGTGTAACTTGTGTTGAACACTCCGGGGGATGAAGGTTTGCAAGTGCTGCTGTTAAGGTTAGCATCAGCATACCCTGGAACCAGTAAATTTCACATGAATGAGAATATAATTACAACCTTTTCCAATTCAACGGGGCTACTCAAACTCGACTCGTGCTGGTTCGAGATCGAATTGTTCGAATCATATACTAGCTATTTGACTCGATGCATCCCCAAACAAAGTCTAGTTTCAGGATAAGTACCAGAAAAGAAGAGACCGAGGCGATGCCGAGCGTCTTGTATCTGCCAAGATAAGTGTCACAGAGGAAAGCTCCGGCCAATGTTCCGAAATTGCAAGTTCCATTGAAGATATTGACAACATTCGCAGCTGTGATTGAATTCATATGAAATACAGTCGTCAAGTATATTAAGAGATTAGAAGAAGTCCCGATTGTCCCAAGCTTCTCGAATGTCTCATTTCCTGCAAAATCATCCAAGAAAATCTATGTCAAACTCCAAGAAACTTGGGAGTTGATCACAAATGAAACTATTAAAAGTCATAATATAGCACCTATAACAAAAGGCATGGCTTTGACCCCTCTATAATTTGGCTCTTTTTTGGTCGAGGAAATCTCATTTTTCTCCATTTTCGATTTGCAAGAAGCAAAAAAGAAGAAGAAGAAGATATATTTGGAGATGGGCACTTCCCCTTTTTGGCAGTACAACTTTTTTCCAAGGGAGTTGTGCCACTTGAATTGCACGTTGTTAGCCAAGGGTTGTCAAGTTATTTATAAAGAAGATACGATACTCGCAAGTCAACTAAAATTTGGCTTTTCAACAAGATAAATTATATAGTATTTGGGGCATATTCTGGTGTCGGTTTACTGCTTCACGTGTATTTATCTTGTTTTTATATTATTTGGTTTTTATCTGGTTTAATATAGAGTATCACGTGAGTTTAATGCGTCAAGAACATTTTTTTTCATGATCATAAAACTCATAGTCGCTATCTTCCGATGCGTGTTAAAGTAAAATTTAAGCTAACACGTGACATGTGATTCATGTTAGTCAGTAAACTATAAATGAGGTGTAATATAATGTAAAAGTTAATTATATTTAGTCATGCCCAATTTTTTTGTAGTCCAACAGTTGTGATTAATTTAGAGTTTGGAATGTAGAAGAGTAATAAAATTCATCAAACCATTTTTATACTTGATTTTACAAGTAGAGTTCTTCTGAGACGGTCTCACATATTTATATATGTAAGACAGGTCTACCCGATCCATAATTATAATGAAAAAGAATACTTTTGACATAAAAAAATTAAATTTTATGCATGCATTTGGTCGGGTTAAAGATCTGTCTGACAAATTAACTTGTGAATCTCACAAAAGTTTTTGTATGATTTTGACAACAAAGTTACTCTTTTTCTTCACGTTTGAAGTCTAAAATGGATAATTTTTTTGTGTGAATTTTATACATGGAAAAGGTGATGCTATTTCTCTTTATCACTTTTATACTTGATATTGACTTAAAGTCTTAGTTTTTATTTATTTATTTTTTAAATTTTAGCTTTTTTCAAATATATCGTAGATTAAATGCAGAAGTATGTAATATCACATTAGCACTCTAAAAAAATATCATGATTACAAAATGAAGGATCTAAAATCTATTTTTGATAACATAAATCACAATGAGAAATACTCATGATCCAAATTGCAATTGTTCCTTCAAAAATATATTCTGATACTACCAAAAATTAAATTTTTCCCACTCAAGACACTAGTTGGATATTTTCATTTTATCCTCACTACACCAAATAAGACCTAAACTTTCTCTAATGTTATCTTATGCAAGTATGTGGGTAATAGTCTAATCACACAAAAGTTGTCAATTAATTTTGTCGATGCTTAGGCCATTTTAGAATCAATATCCCAAATTCAAAATGGAGTATCCGATTCAAAATCTAATTATAACAAACATATTCTCCAAATCAAAACAAAATTTGTCAATTTTGGACTAACGGCACTCGGTGTAAATATAGTTTTGATATGCTGCTCACCAGTCATGCTCATATTCATGTCCACTAATTAGGTAACAATTATCTATTAGATGTTATGAAACATATCTAAATTATACATTTATTAGTTAAGTGTCGACGAGATCTCGTTACTACGTGAAAGTAAGTATATAAGTTGTCATTTTCCATAATGTGTACTTGTGATGATGATTAGGCCACATGGAAATATATTCTCACTTGGAGTCGTGTCAAATTTGTTATTGTGCTCAACTAGACATTTCTCAGTTTGTATGCAAACCTTTCATATGCCAACAAATATTTGGATAGAATTGTCTAGTGTCTACAATATATAATATTCTAAAATAGTATAATTTTTTTAGAGTAAATCTCTTGTGAAACAGTTTCACGAATTTTTATCAATGAGACGGGTCGACTCTATCGATATTCACAATAAAAGATAATACTATTTGCATAAAAAGTAATAATTTTTCATTCTCACAAAATACGACTCGTGAGACCGTCTCACACAAGTTTTTGTCATTTTGTTAATACAAAATTTAATCATGAATTCCATTTCATAAATAGTAACTTTTCTTTATGTTATTTGATATTTTGGTAAATTAAATAGTTTGCATAAAAATAATTAGATTGATTAAAAAAACTTTAAAAGAAATGCATCTATAATTTTGATTTCATTTTAAATTTTCTAAAATATTTAAAATAATTAACTTATTTAAAAAAAACGTTAAACAAAATAATATTAACATTTGTCATCCCTAACTTAGGAGATATGCCGAGATGGTGATCGATTGGACTTCAAATCTGGACTATTATCCAATTTCTTTAATAATAACGTGTACATTATGATAATTAGTTTGTATTTAATCACATGTACGTTGTGAGACGATTTCACGAATAAACTATATTTATATTTAAAATAAAAAGTAATATTTTTGACGTAAAAAATAATAATTTTTCATGAATGATCAAAATAAAATATTATTCTCATAAAATTGACCAATGATATCATCTCACAAGAGTTTTATGGTAGGTCGATTGATTTGGAGCGAAGAATCTCAAATCCTAAATAACGAATCCAACTCTTAAGTTTTTGTGTTTTTGAAATCCATTAATTTGAAATTTATTCGTTTATATTTTTTTATTAACTAATTAATACAATTAATTTTGGTTCTCGCAAAATTAAATTATTTGAAATCTTTTCTCAAATCCAAATTCTTCGATTAAAATATAACCTTTCGATTGTTTCTAAATTTTTTAATTTAAATGTTTTGGATATGTTTTTAAAAAATATACTAAATGAAATATTTTAGTTAAAATTTTAAAATATTTTATTATACAAATACTCTCAAACAAGAACATTTCATGATCTTTACGTGGTGAGAATTGATCAAATTTGAAACAAAATCGAATATTTTCTTGGAATTTCTATTTTGTTTTTATTTGTTTTATTAAATAATAACAAGTCGATTACTCTGGGCCACGAGCTTTGACTCAGATTGTGAAACCACGCACGACTGTGGGCAGTGGCGAGTTCGTCTATCGAAAGATTTTTCTATTCTCATAAATTATAATTATAAAAAAAAAAAATTAGAAGTCACGGAAACTTTTTGGAAAAAATTTAGAATATCACCATAAAATTTAGATAATTTTCATTTTTGACAATTAATGTTTGCATTTTTGTGACTTCAGTCATTTATGTTATTAAATTTCGAACTTTATCAGGTAATTTTCAGTTTTTGATAATTTTAATAATTTTTCATCGAGAGTAACATAATAGTTTTTGACACAAATGTTTGCTTAATGGTTGATATTGTTAAATTAAAAATTGTTGAAAGCAAAGTGTATCGGGATTTAATTAATAGTAATGATAAATTTAAATATTATGATGCATGTAGAAATTATATAATTTGAATAGGTTTTCCATGAATTTAACATTAACTTGATATAGTGAAAGTCTACTATAATATACTACAAACAACTATTTAAGTCACGGGTTTAACGATGATTGATTTTTTTAAAATAAAATAAAAAATCATATGAGACCGTTTCATGTTTCAATTTTTGCTAGACGGATTTTCGACACGGTCTGGTTCGTGAATTTTTTTGTTTTTTATGCTAAAAATATTATTTTTCACTATGAATATCATCGAGAATACCAAATTGATGTGATAAAAAAATAGAACAAAAAATTGATAATTAATCCAAAATTAGACATCATACATCAAATGATCCTAAGATGGCACCTTACGTATCTGCAAAGCGTAAAGATATTCATATTATAAATCTTACTAGAACCGCGCGTTTTTTTATCTAAGAGTAGGTCTTTTGTGAGACAGTCTCACGAATCTTATCTGTGAGACGGGTCAACCCTACCGATATTCACAATAAAAAGTAATATTCTTAGCATAAAAAGTAATACTTTTTCATGGATGACTCAAATAAGAGACCGTCTCACAGATAAAATTCGTGAGATCGTCTCACAAGAGACCTACTCTTTATCTAAAGCTTGTGATTTGGTTTTTGATGCAGCGAGTTGGGGAAAACAATTCTTAATTGTTGGTACAAAAAATAAAGCATTCAATTCAGTAGCATCGGCTGCAATAAAGGCCTGGTGTCATTGTGTTAATAAAAAATGGCTCGGCCTTATATTAATGAATTGTTCCACCACATAAACGAGACTTCATAAATTCAGGCACTTGAGAATGGAACAAAAAAAGGGAAGACGCGAAAAGAGATATCAGTTACAATACTTTTGATACATAAATATTACCTTATATTAGTATATGATTATATGCATACATTTATGAGCACAATTTTACTCATCAAAGACCTATAAAATTTTGCTCCATAAACAAGTACATGAAACAACATATCCCATGCGGACCAGACCGCAGCTACAAAACGAATCAAGTCGTGTTCGAGCTTGATTTTCGTTCTAGATCCTCCAACTCGTAACTCAGAAAAACACCCGCCCGGCGAACCCCAGAATCCCCCTCCGGCCCTTCACCGGCCGTGTCTTTCACACCATTGCCGCAAAGCACAAACTTGCTACCAAAACATGTGAAATATAACAAGTTGAGAACTCCTAGAGATGCAACGAAAAAATAGTAGTACTCAAGCTTATTCTTGTCAAGGTCATTGCCCCCTAGCCACGGCATGTCTCCTCTGCCATTTGTGACATAATGTATCACATTCACGAGTAATGAACTTAAATAGCTTGCAATCGACAGGCTAAGGAAAAAGATCGAACCCGCGACACTTCTCATAGTCTCCGGCATCTGTACGGTGAAAAATTCCATTATTGCGACCGCCGCAAACGCCTCGGTTAGGCCTGAAAGTATGAACTGAGGCAGCAGTGCAGTTACATGTAGAGGTGAATCCAATTTGTCGTATCTTAGAGCTAGTTCTTTTCGTTCTTTCTCGACGATTCCAGCGACGACCATGCACAGAATGGACATGATGATCCCTGTTGTAATCCTTTGCTGCATAGTCATTCTCAAGTCCTTTTTCTTCAAGATTTTCTTGAATTTCTTGACATATATTTGCTCGTATATGAAAATCCAAATCGAGAGTGCGATCATGGACGATATCCCCATCCAGGCTGGTGGGATTACGAAGCTTTTCCCCAACATTCTGTTCATCTGGATGGATTGGAGGATTCCGAATGTGCTCTGCTGATCCATCACAACGAAGCACCCAACGCCCGATACCCAGACGGGAGCGATCCCGAATAAGCACTTCAGATTCTCAACTTGTTGCACACTGCACAGTTTCCAGCCATTTTTGGGCATATTTCTTGCATCCACTTCACTTGGATCAGTTATCACTGCTGCCTTATCCAGGTACTTGAATCTATTCACCTTGATCGTTTTACTCGACTCGGGCTTGGCTTCCGATGAACCATCATAGAACCCTATCCCATCTCCTGAATTCAAGTCAATATTTCGTTTCCGATATGCTGCCACCATGACCTTAGCCATGTCCACAAAAACCGTCCCCTGCGGCGTTTTGTAAATGTAAGTGTGCGTCCCTACCAAGAAAATCGTGATCGAGACCGCAAGACAGCCCGTGGGGATAGCATAGCCTATCATCCAGCTGATGTTCGTCTGGACGTAGATAACACCCGTTAGAGCTATGATCAATGCGATCGTGAATGAAAAGTACCACCAGTTGAAGAAGCTCTCAAGCTGGGTTCGCCCCTTCTCCGTTTTCGTATCGAATTGATCAGCGCCAAAGGCAATGTTACATGGCCTGATCCCACCGGCACCCAATGCCACAAGCCCGAGTCCTGTGAACAGAAAGGCAAGCTGCCATTTTTCGGGCTCGATACATTTCAAATATTCCCCCTCGATGCATGGTGGTGGCCTGAGTTCAGGTATTCCAGCAGTTATCGTAACAGCTCCCATTCCCTGATCACAAGAAAACACACACATTTAACGCTGATAAATTATCCAATCTCCCCCTTCAACCAACCCAAAGAAATAGCATAAATTTATCACTTATCTCCAAAAAACTACGTTATATACATATATTCAGCGCCATTTTGCAAGAATTATCGCTAAAGAAACTCTAATAATGGAAAGATCGATACCATACCAGCAACGTGAAAATGGTTCCGAACAGGAGAGTAAGAAACCGCCCCAAATACACATCGGAAACAATGGCGCCGGCTATCGACGACAGGTTCGTCGAGCCAGACCATATCATCACCGTGTTTACCAAAAATATCCCGCTCAAATTGTACTTGGTTCGTAGATACACCGTTATGTTGGATACCAGGCTTATCGAAGCCAGCTTCTCGAACGATTCATTTCCTTTCAAGAATCCAATCCACACAACACACACAAAATCCATCAAAAATCTTAATAAAACATCATACAAAATTTTGAAATAAGCACATAATCTAAATAATTTTATCTACCAAGAATGTATTTGATGGCTCTCCATCCACCGCGTTTCTTGGATTGGGATTCGGACGAAGAAGAAAGGGTCCGTCGGGTAGGGGGAGAATGGCTACCATTCTCCATTGCTCTCCCTTTTTTCTTTTTTTCTTCCCCTTCTTTGTCTTCAATATCTTTTCATTGCTTCCATTTTGTTATTTGGATGTGGAGGAAGAGAAAACAATACATATGACTTGTTAATATTGAAAAACTTGTAATTCGGAGAGTACGTTAATGTTTAAGAAGTTGGTTAGTTGCATGCCTCACATCTTGATTTGTTAGGTAATTTCATCAAATTTCACAAGTTGTTTTACATAAATAAACAGAAAATATCGAGATTGTGTATATAAGTTAATGACAAAAACTTGTGTGAGACGGTCTCACGGGTCGTATTTTGTGAGACCGATCTTTTATTTGAGTCATCTATGAAAAAATACTACTTTTTATGCTAAGAGTATTACTTTTTATTGTGAATATCGTGAGAGTTGACACGTCTCACAGATAAAGATTCGTGAGATCTACTCACAAGAGACCTACTCTCAGTTAATTGCATGGTATACATATTTTTTCTATTTCTATCACCGATGTTCCAAACAGATGACACATATGAACAATATATATGAAATTTTTGTAAGAAGGAAATAAAATATTTAAAATTATAGTTTCAAATTGAAAATAACCGATTAAACTGAATTGGACAAGTCGTGTTGAAATTAAGAATATGGGAATATTCCACTCTTGCAATTTGAGCACTAGAAAATGGAAGTATTCATTTAGGTTGCATTTTATTTTTGTGAAAGAATATGTAAAAACAATTAAGGTTAATTAGTTTTTGACCAACAAAATTAAATTTGAGCTAAGTTGGAAATATGCATTTTTTTCTAGAACAAACTTGTTTGGACATAGATTTATGGAGAAGAATAAAATGATCAATTTGATCTAATTTTTTTTTTTAAAATCTTATTTTAATTCAAATTAATCGATATATAATTGCACATTTCTGGTCATGCATTTCAAATATAAATTTACAATATCTCTACTTCATTAGATTTGCTTAGACAAAAACTTATGTGAGACGGTCTCACGGATCGTATTTTGTGAGACGGATCTCTTATTTGTATCATCCATGAAAAAGTATTACTTTTTATGCTAAGAATATTACTTTTTATTGTGAACATCGGTATGGTTGACTCGTCTCAGAGATAAAGATTCGTAAGACTATCTCATAAGAGACCTGCTATTGCTTATTATCTTTCGTCTTATTCACATATCATATGTACATAATGTCCAATGGGAGACCAACGCAATATTTATTCATTTTCAGGCACAAAAAATCAGGGAAAGAGGATTAAAAAAACTCAAAATGATCCTATAGAAACCTTGCTATGATTCCAATGAAGCTCCACTTTGTCTTTTTTCGTTTAAGTATCATGAACTTTGATTCTTTGACATTCCTATCTTGCATGAAAAAATCTCTCAGTGGCAAATATAATTAATGCTTCGATTTTTTTAAAAAAGTTTGTTGTTTTGTTAGGCAGCAATTTGAGAGAATAATCTTCTGGGAATATCAGATGCAGCAAGAGCACAAGTATGCTATAAATACAGTAATTTAGTTTTACGATTTTGGCGTAAGAGAGATTGAGAAAATGATCGAAATGGCAACAGGTTTGTGGGTGGCATTGGCTATCGGTGTTGTGCCATTAGCAGGGTGCCTGTTTTGGTACTGGAATGATATCTGGTATGCTCTGCCGCATCGCTTTCTCCGTTCTGGAGGCGGCGGGGAGCTCCCTCCTGGCTATATGGGGATACCATTTCTCGGAGACATGCTGGCGTTTCTTTGGTACTTCAAAATTGTTCGTAGGCCTGATGTTTACATCACTTCTAAACTGCGAAAGTAAGGACTTTTTAGATAAGTCACTTGCTTTTTAAAGCTGTTGCAATGCTTGAAAATTCTTGTTAGCAAGTTTACTTAAATGTCTTTGATGTTGAATGCTTAGGTATGGAGACGGTGGAATCTATAGGACGCATCTCTTCGGATCACCATCCATCATAGTTTCCACCCCATCGGCGAACAAATTTGTATTGCAAAAGGATTCTAACTTCACAGCAGAGTGGCCGACCCCGGAAATAGTAGGGGTCACCTCACTTGTATCAGTACAAGGAGATTCACATGCTAGAGTCCGAAGCTTTGTAGTGAGGTGCATCAATCAACCTGATGCACTCCGTCGGATCGCCCTTATGGTCCAACCCCGCATAACTTCTTCCCTCGAATTGTGGGCTAAGAAGGGTAGGATTGTTGTTCATAAGGAAGTCAAGAAGGTATATATTATGATCCTTTCAGCTTAGGAACAATTTGTTTTTGGCATAATATAGTGCGATCAATCAAACCATGAAACCACCTTAAACTTTTTTCTCTGCAGGTAACATTTGAAAACATTGGCAAGTTTTTTGCCGGATTCGAGCCCGGTCCTGTTTTGGATACCCTTGATGATTTATTCAAGGGCTTGATGAACGGGATTAGATCCCAACCAATCAATCTTCCAGGAACTGCATTTCACCACGCTCTCCAGGTCATTAACTTTGTTTCCTCAAAGCTATTTTATCAAGGAAGTTTTACTAGTACTTTTGAAAGTCTTGTATGAGACTAAGCATTCATTTGCTAAAATAGTCTCTCAATGGCAGTGTCGAAATAAAGCCATGGCGATATTCAGAGAAGAGATGGAGAAGAGAAGAAAGAATGCTTCGAACGCGAAAGACGATCTAATGGAAGGGCTGATGCAAATGAAAGACGAGGAGGGGAAGCACTTGAGTGACATCGAGATTCTTGATAATATTGTTAGCCTTGTTGTAGCTGGCTATGCATCCACTTCTCTGTCTATTATGTGGGCTTTTTATTATCTTGCCAAGTATCCAAATGTTCTTGAAAAGCTTCAGGTAAAATGATCACAAAAAATTCAATATCCAATGCTTGTTTATCTTGATAATCTCCTCATTAGATGGTATCCTGCTAAATTCAGGAAGAACATATACCAATAAGCAAGAGGCTAGACGGAGAATTTATCACGTATGACGACGTTTCAAAATGCGAGTATACCAGCAAGGTACACATAGTATGAATTAGAACACAATCTCTTCATGCTGAAAACTTTGTTCTTGTATTCTGCAAACAGGTGGTGGAAGAGGTACTTAGAATGGCCAACATTTCTGCATTTATTTTCCGCACTGCTAAGGACGACGTCGAATACAAAGGTAAAACAATTTAATTGTCGTTGCAGTTCGATATAAGATAGCATCAAAGTCCTATAATTGCCCACAGAGCCAACCTAAAACAAGAAACACAGCTTCTCTTCTAAAAAAAGTAGTATGAATTTCAATTAAAAAGCATATTGTTTGAATAATCTATCACGAAACAGGATATAAAATTCCGAAAGGTTGGAGGGTCATATGCTGGGTCAGGTATATTCATGAAAATCCAGAAAATTTCGAGGATCCAAGGTGCTTCAACCCCGATAGATGGAATGTAAGCAGAATTCGAAATGACATACATATCAAACAATCAGCTTCTCATTTACTAAAGTCTAGTTAAACCATTTCTACTCAGGAACCCGCGAAGCCGGGGACGTTTTTAGTGTTCGGAGGAGGACCTAGGATTTGCCCCGGAAACATGCTAGCACGATTACAAGTTTCTATCATAATCCATTACCTGGTTGTAGGATACAGGTAATAACGCTAGCTGCTGTTTCCGAAATTCGACTACGTCGATTCGACTCATCCGGTTTTTTAACTATCAATGTCATGATAAAATGTATAACATGAGCTTTCATTTTTCAACCCCAGATGGAAACTGGTGAATCCTGATGCTGGGATGACATATCTTTCCCATCCAAAGCCAGCGGATGATGTTGAAATTGATATCACCAAAATTTAAGGATATGCAGGATATAGTTGCCTGCTTTTCTTGTCTTGTTTCTTGCATGTTTCAATTTAGTTCTACTTCTATCTGAGTATCTGTGTGTGTGCATGCATGTGTCAGATCAAAGGAAAATTGTAATTGTGTGAGTGATAGGTTAATTTGGATTATTCGTTACACCTATTTCTCTATTTAAGATTTAGTCAAATGTTTCATCGACATATATGTCAACTTTCATAAAAATATAAGTGACTCACATAATCTAATAGTATTAGAATACGGGGAGAAACACTATCAGTATACCATAGACTAACCCGATTAATTCGAACCTCACAGTAGGACAGTTATCCAATTGGGACGTATTGTATATGTCTCATAACCCCAAATACATTGAGTTATACATTGAGGTAGTTGGATTTGGTATGTCAGCAACGTATTTTCCGTGGATGATAATCGTCTTTTATGTGGATACATTAGGTATTGTGTACTTGTGGATATTTAAGTATTTCTTTATGAAATATAATTCTTAAGATATGCCGTTGATGTTAGAAGATGATCAATAATAGTTTTCACTATATAAAACCGAGATAAAGGTAAGTGGACTTATATATGTGTTTTTAAAACAATGATGTTTTTGTTTTTGAAAACTCGATTGTACACTACTCGTTTTCATACGCGGACAGTTGAGGTTGTCAGAGACACTTTAAGAACACTAATAATAAATATCTGGAGGATAAAAGTATTGTACGAAAATCCTGCATATCTTCATATTAAATTTATTGTCTACCCTAATTTTAGGAAAATTGTTTGAAAAAGAATGATAAATGCAATTAATTTTGGAATAGGTTTCCAACTTTAAAGAAAACCTGGCTCTCACACTGGTCTTCGAAGCCAGGATTGTGCATCTCCAGGATCAATTTTCCTGGCATTTATAAAATAATCATTCGTGCTCCCGGGTTCGGGGCGTGACATTACCCAAATAATAATTGAAATAAATGTATGTATTATGAAGTTTAAGTTTACCACGTGGTTTTTTTACTAGTTTAATTTAATAAACCATGGCTATATATATATATATACAATTTGTACAAACATTTTAGTAACATGCGTATATAATTTGTAGTGCATTAGTTTATATCTTAATAAAATTTTAGTATGAATTAATGTATAATGATATTATAATTTCTTGCTAATTTAATATAAACTACAATCTTTTAATTAAGGACCGACTGAATTTTCTTTTGATTCGGTGAAGCTGTACGATGAACAAGTAGTCTGTCTTTTTATCTTATTCAGATTTTTTTGTTTTAATGTAACATAGAGATATTGAAATCGCTAATAGTATCCTCTATTTTTTCTTATTGTCTCACAGATACATACTAACAGCAGAAAAATCTATCTCCAAGAAAGATATTCTGAGTTTGATATATTTAAACTTAATTTCTTCGAAGAGTGGCTTAGTAAGGTGATAAATCAAATGAGAACATATTCAAGTGCGTTCATAGCAAAGGTAGCATGTATAGAGATAAACAGCAGGAAATTGAAGATATAAACGGCATGCACCACAAAATATTTTTTGGACGTACAAGATGTGTTTGAAAATTTGTATAAAGTGTATTACGACGAAAAAAATTGAAGGACGAACGTGGTAGAGGTGGCGCTTCAATGGATGATGTGTTTCAATATGACATAGACCTCGGTCTCGTTGTTACTAACCAGTGGAGGAACCCCCTTTTCAAAAACTGTACTCTCATTGTTACCAATGTGTAAGAAAATATGGATCATAATACATAAATTTTATGCAATTATACGAAACTGATATCTCTAATCATCATTTCAGCCACATAGACATACGATTGTATCTTTCATATGTCTTGAAGCTGTAGAAGCATTTGAATTTGCTAGTCACACCAGCTAATAGTTGCGGGTGATTGTGAACATGTTTGTAATCATAAAAGTCTAGAAAATTTTTAGGCTTTTTCAGTAACAGAAGAAAGTGTTTTTTTAGGTTTTTAGGTTATACATATGAGACCTTCCGAAACTGAATTAGCTAGAGAAAGGCATGTGGTAGTGATAGTAGAAAACGCAAGGATCCGTATTGATAACAAAGTTACAATTTTTTTTTGTTACAAAACAGCTATGGCGAAAGATTTGGATGTGGAATGTATGCTTTAATACCTACTCATTTAGCAGATGAATTTTGGGTACCTCTCGTCAGTGATCAACAGCTCTCTCCGAAAACTGAAAAAAAATATGGTATACATTTGCTTATTTTCTACCTTTTTTCGTATTTAGGTGAAAGTCATTGTGATTTTTCACACTTTACATTTTAAGCAAATATAGACCATATTTTTTTCAGTATTCGGAAAGAGAGCTCTTAATCAGTGACAATAAGTATCCAAAATTCATATCCTAAGTGAGTAGATATTAACGCATATGCTCCTCATCCAAATCATTTGCTATAACTGTTTTGAAACACAAAAAGATATGTAACTTTATTATCGATCTGGACCCTGTGTTGCCCACTAATACAACGACATGACATTGTCTGCTAATTCAGTTTCGAATGGTCCGATGTACATAAACTGAAGTTCTTTGTTTACTGAAAAAACAAAAAAAAATTCTAAACTTCCATGATTACAAACATGTTTATAATCATCAAATGATTCGTAGACATTGTCCACGCCCGCAACTATTTAGTATGACTAGCGATTCAAATGCTTCCCTAGCTTCAATACATGTGAACGATACAATCGTCTATATTTAGAAGGCTAAAATGATTATAAGATATATCAGTTTCATATAAATGAACAAAATTTATGTATTATATTCCATATATCGTTGCACATTTTACAACAGATAGACAACAAGTTCTTGAACACGTATTTCCCGTAATAGTTAGTAACCACGAGACCGAGGTCTATGACATATTGAAATGTCACGTTTGTCATTAGATTTTTTCTTATCGTAATTCATTTTAAACAAATTTTCGAACAAATCTTGTACACCCAAAATATAATTTGTTGTGTCAGCCGCTTCTATCTTCAGTTTCTTGCAGTTTATCTCTATACATGTCATCCTACTATGAACGCACATTAGTATGTTTTTCTTTGATATCTCACATTATTAAGTCACTTCTCGAAAAAATTAAGTTCAATAACATCAAATTCAAAATATCGTTCTTAGAAATACATAGATAATTATGTTGTTAATATGTAATACGTGAGAGATTAAAAAAAAGTTAATGTAAGCGATTTCGATATCTATATATTGCAATAAAAAAAATTGAATAAGATAAAAGACAAATTACCTGTTCCTTGCAGATCTTCGACAACTCTTTGGGAGTTGCTTCATTCAAAACAACAATTTGGAGATGTACTATTTTTGTAAAAGGGCCCTCACTCGAGTATCCAGAATCAGCTGGGAAGCCATCTTGCCCTGCATTAGCATTTATAAAATAATTATCCGTGAGAAAAATACTTTCTACACCTTAAGAAAGTTCCAAAATTATACAACATATCGTAACTAAAAATGGTTCGTCAACAAACCAAGATACATCATATATAAGATTACAAAAAATAACACAAGGAAAGAAATCAAATGTTCATAAAACATCTAACATTATGTTACTAAGGAATCCCAAAAGTACGTTGAACCGGCAGAACTGTCAATATAAGCAATGTCCTGCTAAAAACTTGATATGGAAAAAGGATAACCCAAGTTTGGTTTATCAGGTACCAAGACCATCTTAAAGCAACAACATTAAAAAACACAACTCATAACAAAACTTACAAATGGAACCAACCATAGGAAATTATTTCTGGAGATATTATACCGTAAGCAAGAGGTCAATCTTCACTTTCACGTGCTCGTTTTGAACCAATGTAATCATTGTCATCACGCCGAAGTGTAACTTCATCATCATCATCCTAAAGGAAAGTAACACGGTTTGGATGGACAAGATTCACACACATATGGGATTTTAAAAAAATTAATGGACCCCATATACGTGTGACAAAATTTGGATCATTGATTCTATCATGAGATATTGCCCCTTCATGAAATCAACCTAAATTTGAGTGAATGTTTCCAATTCCTATTAAATATATATAACTTTTTCACATGTCGGAATAATTTAACCAGTTTGGGAATGACTTCAACGGCTTCAACGTAATACGGGACCCACCACAGCCTGGCAGAATCTCACGTGATTCCAGTCCTCGATTTTCGTCTCCACTCGCCGTATTTGATTTTGTATTGCCTGTTCCATTAATATGAAAGACCTACTCCAACATCATAACATATTGGGGTAAATAATTACAGCTAAAACTTGTGTGAGACGATCTCACAGATCGTATTTTGTGACACTGGATCTCTTATTTAGGTCATCAATGAAAAATTATTTTTTTTTATTGTGAATATCGGTATTATTGGCATGTCTCACAGATAAATATTCGTGAAACCGTCTCACAAGAGACCTACTCAAATATAATTTTATTAATATTAGCTAATTAAAAATTGCAAATTTTTCAATGTTTATTTTCAGTTAGCTAAATCGAAGTAACGAAAAATTAATTCTTTGTAAAGCTTGTTTATTTCCGGTTAAATGAACATGAAAAAATAGCAAAAAAGACAAATTAACCAACTTTTCTTTGATCGTAAAATAACAATTATATGAATTTTATTTATGGAAAATGTTAAAAAACTTTATATTTAATTCGAACGAGTACATCTGTATTAGTTGCAGGTAGTTGATAGATGAATGAAATAAATAGCTAGGTTTTCTTGCACGGTTTTGAAAATGTCGTGTAGGAAGAAATAGGAATCAATGCTTGTGAATTTATCTTTAACTCCAAAATGCACATAGATTTTGCATCTCAAATCTCAAATATTTAACAATATGAGTTTCAATAAAAATTTGAAATTTCAATTGTCAATATTGGACTTGTCACATGACTAAAGCACATTTATTAGCCAACAATACAAAAAAGTCTATGGAAAAATATTATGGCCGGTTCGGTTATTTCGGTTTTCTGAGGATCAAAACCGTAAACCGGCCGAAAAACCGAACCATTTAAACCGAATTTTTGGTTCGGTTTTAACCAAACTATGCCCACCCCTAATGGTACGTGGGTGTATGTATGGGCAAGCTTATGGCTTAGACGATTTCTTGCATGGTATGTTTACGAAAGATTCTATGCTATTCATTGACTTTTTGGGTAGAGAACCGATCCTTGAATTGGGGTGGGTGCTCGATTAAGGATCGCCACGGGTTCTGCGCGAGGATTAGCTTACCTACATCGTGATATAAAGTCTAGCAATATACTACTCGACGAGAACCTTGAGCCTCATGTTTCGGACTTAGGTCTTGCCAAACCGTTGGTTGATGAGGATGTTCATGTCACAACTGTTGTTGCAGGAACATTTGGTTATCTATCTCCAGGTTTGTTTTACGTGTTTAATGCACTAATCTGAGTCTCATAACTAATGGTCATTGATTGCTCTACAAAGGATACCAAAACCGTCGCAAAATTAGGTGAAAAAACCATCGCTAACTGCTAATTTTTTAAAACCATCGCCCACGTAGCTCTTGCTCGAATGACTGACTGACATCTAATTTGTTTTTAATTTCATCGTGTGGTTTCTTGAATTCCTCCTCCGATTACAACAAATTCATTTATTTATTCGAACAAATTCACTAAACAATATATTTTAAATATCAATTAGTTATTTTTGAGTCATTTTTTTCAATTACTAACTCGAATACAAATCCTCTAATTCAATTCACTGATTGAGTTGAGCATCTCCAGAATCACCTACAGAGCCACCACCACCTTTCACTGCATTAGCATTTATAAAATAATTATCCATGAGATCAATACTTTCTAAATTCTCAAAATTATACAAAATATCATATCTAAAAATGGGTCTGTCAACAAACCATGATACATCATACATATATATATATGATTACAAAAAAATAACACAAGGGAACAACATATATAACCAAGAAAATTAAATGTTCATAAAGCATCTATCATTGATATGGAAAAAAAGATCATCCAAGTTTGGTTTATCATGTACCGAGACATTCTTCAAACGACATTAAAAAACACACAACTCATAGCAAAACTTACAAAGCGGAACCAACAGTAGGTAATAATTTCAAGAGACATTTGTACATGAGATTGCATTACCTTAGTTCCCCCTCAACCCACTCGAAAACCCGAATTTTGCGACCCTTCCCCGGTTTGGAACAGACGTGTGACTGACGGCTATATTCTTTACTGAAAATGTAAAGTGTGAAAAATCGCAATGACTTTCACCTAAATACGAAATAAGGTAGAAAATAAGCAATTATATACCAATTTTTTTCAGCATTCGGAGTGAGAGCTGTTGATTACTCATTAAAGCATAACCTGCACATCCAAAACTTTCGGCATAGCTGTTTTGCAACACAAAAAAATTTGTAACTTCGTCATCAATCTGAATCCTTGCATTTCCCATTATCACCACCACATGCCCATCTTCACTAACTAATTCATTTTCAGAAGGTCTCATATATATAACATAAAAAAACACTTTTTTCTGTTACTGAAAAAACTTAAAAATTTTCTAGATTTTCATGATTACAAACATGTTCACATTCACCAAATGAGTTGTAGACTTTGTCTATGCTCGCAACTATTGGGGTGTGGCAAGCATATTCAAATGCTTCTCCAACTTCAAAATAGAATCGTCTGTATTTTTCGCTGAAAAGATGATAAGAGATATCAGTTTCATATAAATGTACAAAATTTATGTATTATTATCCATATTTTCTTACACATCGACAAGAACGAGATTACAAGTCTATGGCATATTGAAACATATCATCCATGGAAGCGCCGTCTCTGCCAAGTTCGTCCTTCAATTTTTCCTCGTCGTAATACAAATTGTACAAATTTTCAAAAACATCTTGTACGTTCAAAAAATATTTTGTGGAGCCTTCCGCTTCTAACTTCAATTTCCTTCATTTCTATGCATGCCACTCCTGCTATAAAGGCACATGAAAATGTTTTTTTTTATTTCTTACATCAGTCAGCCACTCTTCGAAAAAGTTTAGCTCAAGATTTCAAAATCAGAATATTTCTGCATTTAGTATGTATCTACGAAACAATAAGAAAAAATAGAGGTTAATATTAACGATTTCATTAACTCTATATTACAATAAAACAAAAAATCTGAATAAGATAAAAAGGGAAACTACTTGTTCATCATCGTAGAGCTTCATCGAATCAGAAGAAAATTATTTTGCTACGAAGCCGTTCCTTTGAGTAAGTCTTTAATACCTAAAATCGTGAGACGGTTTTATTAAAGACCTACTCAAAAGAACGGCTTCGTAGCAAAATAATTTTCTTCTGATTCGGTGAAGCTCTACGATGATGAACAAGTAGTTTCTAAATTATCTTATTCAGATTTTTTGTTTTATTGTAATATAGAGTTAATAAAATCGTTAATATTACGCATTTATTTTCTATACTTCAAGAAAGATATTCTGATTTTGAAATCCTTGAGCTAAACTTCTTCGAAGAGTGGCAGAGTGATGTAAGAAATAAAAAAAAAACATTTTCATGTGCCTTTATAGCAGGAGTGGCATGAACTGCAGGAAATTGAAGTTAAAAGCGGAAGACACCACAAAATATTTTTCGGACATACAAGATATTTTTGAAAATTTGTACAATTTATATTACGACAAGGAAAAATTGAAGGACGAACTTGGCAGAGGCGGGGCGCTTTCATGGATGATGTGTTTCAATATGCCATAGACCTCGGTCTCATAGTTACTAGCCAATGCAGGAACCCGCTTATCAAAAACTTGTACTCTCGTTCTTGCCGATGTGTATGAAAATATGGATAATAATAAATAAATTTTGTACATTTATATGAAACTTATCTATTATCATCTTTTCAGCGAAAAAGACAGACGATTCTATCTTGAAGCTGGAGAAGCATTTGAATATGCTTGTCACACCCCAATAGTTGCGAGCATGGACAAAGTCTACAACTCATTTGGTGAATGTGAACAAGTTTGTAATCATAAAAATCTAAAAAAAAATTAAGTTTTTTCAATAACAGAAAAAAGTGTTTTTTTAGGCTATATATATGGGACCTTCTGAAAATGAATTAGCTAGTGAAGATGAAGATGGGCATGTGGTGGTGATAGTGGGAAATGCAAGGATTCAGATTGATGACGAAGTTACAAATTATTTTGTGTTGCAAAACAGCTATGGCGAAAGTTTTGGATGTGCAGGGTATTATGCTTTAATACCTACTCATTTGGTATATATTTGATTTGCTTATTCTCTACTTTTTTCGTATTTAGGTGAAAGTCATTGTGATTTTTCACACTTTACATTTTCAGTAAAGAATACAGCCGTCAGTCACACGTCTGTGCCAAGGAGGAGACCGAGGAAGAGTCGCAAAATTCGGGTTCCCGAGTGGGTTGAGGGGTAACTAAGGTAATGCAATCTCATGCACAAATGTCTCTTGATATTATTTCCTATTGTTGGTTCCGCTTGCAAGTTTTGCTACGAGTTGTGCTTTTTTTTTTTTTAATGTCGTTGTTTGAAGAATGTCTACATGATAAACCAAACTTGGGTGATCTTTTTTCCATATCAATGTTAGGATGTTTTATGAACATTTAATTTTATTGGTTATATATGTTGTTCCTTTGTGTTATTTTTTTGTAATCATATATATAATGATATATCTTGGTATGTTGACCGACCCATTTTTAGATAAGATATTTTGTATAATTTTGAGAATTTAGAAAGTATTGATCTCATGGATAATTATTTTATAAATGCTAATGCAGTGAAAGGTGGTGGTGGCTCTGCAGGTGATTCTGGAGATGCTCAGCTCAATCAGTGGTTCGGCCCTTTTGCAAAATAATTAATTATATTATTATCTGGAGTTTTTTTATTTGGCATACTTAATGTTGTGGTTCATCAACATGTAGTAGATGTTTATGGTCCACTTGATGAATGTTCTATGTGTTGAGGCCATGAGTTTGTAACACAATTTCTCATTTACCAAAGCCCATTGGACTAATTTAAATTCTTGGACCAAATTATTATTTTAAAATTTAAGATAAAAGATTTCATATGAGCGTGTATCTTGTATTTTAAATACATCATTACTATCATTCTAGCTATATAAATGAACAAATGCATCCAACATAAATCCATCAAAGTAATCAAATTGATTTGAATTAGAGGATTTGTATTCGAGTTAGTAATTGAAAAAATGACTCAAAAATAACTAATTGATATTTAAAATATATTGTTTAGTGAATTTGTTCGAATAAATAAATGAATTTGTTATAATCGGAGGAGGAATTCAAGAAACCACACGATGGAGTCAAAATTTTGAAATTAAAAACAAATTAGATGTCAGTCAGTAATTAGAGCAAGAGCTACGTGGATATTAAATTACATTCACAAGTGGTAGGCCGCCACTTCAAAAAAATTAGCAGTTAGCGACGGTTTTTAAAAAACCATCACCTAATTTTGCGACGGTTTTGGTATCCTTTCTAGAGCAATCAATGATCATTAGTCATGAGACTCGGAAATCTTAGTGCATTAAACACGTAGAACAAACCTGGAGTCAGGTAACCAAATGTTCCGGTCCAGCAGCAATGCAAAATTTCAGCAGAAGCTGGTATTTTTCCAGCATATTAGAATCCAGCAACAACAACATATAAAATCCAGCAGCAGAAGCACGAAATTCCAGCAAACAGTTACTAATTCAGCATATGACTTGTAACTGAAGCATTTAACACGGAATAAAGGTTGTTAATGGCAGATTATGGTCATTAGTTGGGAGGCTAACAGTCAGAATTTTGTCCTATATATAACACCCTCAAATCTCTGAATTGGTGATACATAAATATTGAGTTATCACTTGAATTTTTCTGAGATAAGAGAGTGCTTATTCTCGGGCAGTAGAAACCAGTAGCGAGAGCAAGCCTATTTCCAGAATTCAACCGAAACTCTCCAGCAAATTACTGTAAGTGGACATATGTATAAGTATCTTGAATCCAGTTTGATGATTTATGTTTTAAAACAAAGTTTCTGTATGATCGCTTTCTAATATCTGAATTTGGAAGCACTGAAACCTAGTGAAATAATGGTAACATTACTGATTACTGATTACTAGCCTCACCCTTTAGAGTAGAGAACATATAGGGGACTGGTAACATTACTGATTACTGATTACTAGCCTCACCCTTTAGATAAGAGAACATATAGGGACTGATATCAGTTTAGCCATGAAATTCACGAACGTGCTCAGTGCGTACTTGTTAAATTTCTGATTACTGAATACTGAATACTGATCAATAAATAGTGATTACTAATTTCTGTTATGAAAATAATAATTTCTGTATATTATTCGTATTGCTGTTTCTGTATGAAAATGATTTCGATAACTGGAGTTATTCCCGCCCCCGCTTACTGAGTGACAACCATATCACTCACCCACCAAATCCATCTCAGATAAGAGCGAGGAAGAATTGTTAGAAGAAGAAGAACATCAGTAGGGTATATAATCTCCTCCTGACAGGATTCTCGTCCCGACCCGAAAAAATATTATTAAATTTTATATTATTTTTAATTAATAATATAATTATAATTAACATTGTAATACCCCAATTAACAACTAAGTATTCGTAAAATAAACTTTAGTGATATATTTATGTTAAATAATATAAGTCTAATTATGAGAGAGTCCTTTTATAAGTATCATCATTAACAATTAAGATAAATGAATATTTAATTTTGGGTTTGGGCTTGAATATCACCCACAATCATATTTAAATTGAATAATCAACCCTATAATTCACATAAATCTTTCACGCTGCACGCATCAGCGCCGTTGCAAGGCATAGAGAAGAAAACCCAAGAATCTTCCATCTCAAGGTCTCGAGAGATTTAAAAAAAAAAATCGGGATATCACATTCTTATCTGACGGGATCCCGAATGTTCGGGATCCCGAACATTCGGGTCCTACACTTGTCGGGTACGGGATCGTGGAAAAAAAATATTCCCAATTTTTATAGGGACGGGGATTGTCTATGATAATTACGGGACGGATCCCCGCCCCTAAAACCAACATTTTTTATGTGGCAAGGTCTGTAAATCCGCCATACTAATTTTGACAGCTCTTTATTTAATTAATTTTATGTAAGAAAATTTTAATCATGTTTGTAGATACCAAATTTGAATATAAAAAATATTGAAGTAATTATTTTTAAAATGATAAATTTTTATATTTTAGATAACCAATATATTGATGTAAATATATAATAATGAACCGATTAAACTGAACTACTAATTTGAAAATTACTCAAGTAAAAAAAAGCTCATAATAAGTTGAAATAACCAATAAAGTGGAAAAGTACTTATCTGATCCTTTTGTGAAATTGAGCTCAAGTTTCAATGTTTTGGAGTGGTGGAAAGGGAATACAAAGACATTTCCAGGCTGTCCAGAGATCTTCAATGATGTTTTTTCAAACTACTAAAAAGAATTATAAAATTTGTATAAGTATCATAAATAATAATAAACTACAAAAAAATGAATTAAAGAGCATATTATTAAGGAATGGTCCGTGGGCACGGTCTAGTCAGAATTTCCACGGGCTTGGCCGCTTTGATATGTTTTTGAGCTCGGTCTTTTTTTGAAGAGAATACAAGCTCTGACTTTTAAGAACTCTGGTCCATAACGACGCATAACCCTTAACGAGTTAAGCCGATTTCAGAGATGTGCTTGGATCCCCAACGATTTTAGGAGACATCAATAATACATATATATGTGTGTGTATATAAACACACACTAATACATTATTCAAGCAACGACATTAAAAAAACACAACTAACTTACAAGCGGAACAAACAGTAGGAAATAATTTCACGAGATATTATACCGTAAGCAAGGGGTCAATCTTCACTTTCACGTGCTCGTTCTGAACCGATGTAATCATCGTCATCACGCCGAAGTGTAACTTCATCGTCATCACCCTAAAGAAAGTAACAAAAGCCAACCACTAAACTTCTTCGGTCAAGATTAATGAAAGACAAACAAAATCCTACCTCTTGTTGATACAAACAAATATATTCCTTTGGCCTTAACTGGTCGACTGCAGAAAGCAGAAAAATCGCATAACATATAATTTTATTTTAAAAAATTAAAATCACGGCTGTTAATACAACAAATAGCTTGTCCAACCTTGTCGTCATCGAAAAATTTCAAAGCTAATTCCGCCAGATGTCTCCGTTTAACTAGTTTGTCTGCGTTCAGATATGTGACTCACCGGTCACCATACATCTTACGCCGACCAGGCTTCAGTGGTTCCATACAATAATCACAAAACTGTCGAGACGATTAACCAACCAAATCTTAGTTTCTGACATTCATTTTTTCACATAAAGTTCGATAATAAAGTATGTTAGTATGAAATAACCACACAGATCAAACTGAAGAGTCCAATTTTGTGATTCTTTTGATACAATAACATGGATTAGAAAGAAAGGAACAAATTTCATACTTCACGGAATGATGGCGGCGACATATTATCAGCTTCACGAGAGTCCGAAATTACAGGAGACGACTTCAAACGATAGCTTTTACGGATGCGCCGTTCCTTACTGCGCCCTCTTCTTTCGCTATCCCTGCACCGAATCAGAAGAAAATTCAATACAACAGAGAAACCCCAATCGATTTTTGAAAAAAAGCAGAAACATACAAATCATCCAAACACACATCCAATAGGTAAACCTGAATATTCTTTGATTTCCCGAATAAATGAAGAAGAGAAGCGAAAACCGCTCGTACGAGGGTTGTCAGAGACACTTTAAGGACACTAATATTAAGATATAAACTAAAGCAGCAGAATCAGGAACGGCGCCGTTCGTAGACACGGGTAATGAAACACCAGATCTAGGGAGCTTGTAAGAGTACTTGACCATCAAATTTGGCCGCTGTTCTTCAACCGCTTCAAGTGATGAGTCAACAGAGCTGAGTGAGTCGGCGGCAGGTTCGAGTAATGAGACTCTATGTACTTAACGATAGCCTTCTTGCTCGACCCGTTCCGCTCATTCAACGCCGCTATAGACGCAGTAATCATCTACGGAAAAAAATAGTTAAAACCCACAAAAAAAAAAAACTAACAAATCGAAGAAAGAAACGAGAAAGAAGAGTTCGTTGTAACCAAGATGGGTATTAGAGAAAGTACCTCAACATAAGGTGGGTGATTGTGGGCAGCGGGGTTGGTGGGTGTTGGATTGGCGGCGTAAGCTGAGTAATGAGGAGCAGCGGCAGCGGGGGCCATGGGTTCAGTGGACGAAAGTGGATCCAGAAGTAGGTTCATATACGTAGAAAATGAAAATCTGAACGGGGCGAGGTAATACAGAGAGAGATTGAAGAAGAAAAGGGCAATCGGGAGTGGGAGCGGAGCGGATTTGATTTGATTCAGGATGAATCAGGTTTACGGCCTAGGCTTCGAACATCATTGGTGGACCGTTGGAGCCTTAACTTTGTGGTACGTCGGAAAATTAAAAAAAAAAACAAAACAAAATGTCCCAATATTTTTTTCCTTAAATTTTTAGTGGTAATTATCTGATTTATTTTCATTGCTCATATATCGATATTTACTAAATTATATTTTAATATTTTTTAATGTAAATAAGTTTCGTTTCATTGAATTTTTCGGGAAATAAAACAAATAAAGAAGATTTGTGGTAGCTTCGATGTTAAATGTGAAGGTATTGTCCCACATGGTTTGGATGGACAAGATCACACACATATGTGATTTTAAAAAAATTAATGTACCTCATGTATGTGTGACAAAATTTGATGGAATCAACCAAGATTTGTGTGAATCCCATACTAAATCAAATCAATTAAATAACATAATTTGAGATTTTGTAAATATAGGTTTTCTTAGTCATTAAATATCCCAAAATAATTTATTAGTGACGAAAATTTATTCCGAAATTCATTATGAATGTTACTAAGATGTTCGTACAAATTGTATATATATAACCATGGTTTATTAAATTAAACTATTAAAAAAACCACTTGGTAAACTTAAACTTCATAGTATAGTACATTTATTTCAATTTTTAAGATTATACCATAAAAACTGTTAGTAATAAATGTTATATTATACAAATCTAAATACACAAAAAATTTTGTGAGACGATCTGATGAGTCAATTTTGTGAGACAAATCTTTTATTTAAACAAGGTTACCAGCTCATTTAAGTATCACTTAAAGAAACATACTGAATTTAATAAGATACTTGATTAAATTATTTATTTAAATATAATGAGAATTTGAAGAAAGAAAACACTCTTTATCTGTAACAAAAACTTTGTTTCTATATTTAATAATAAATTATTTTTTTACTAATATTACCTCTATCAAGTTTTAGAAACGTTGAAAAATATATTAATTTTTGACAAAAACTTGTGTGAGACGGTCTCACGGGTCGTATTTGTGAGACGGATCTTTTATTTGGGTCACCCATGAAAAAATATTACTTTTTATGCTAAGAGTATTACTTTTTATTGTGAATATGGGTAAGGTTGACCCGTCTCACAAATTATGATACATGAAACGGTCTCACATGAGATCCACTCTTAATTTTTATATAGATTAAATATGAGTAATGTAAGAATTTTTTCAAATATTTTTTAAATATGTCATATAAATGTTTCCAATTCATATTAAATATATATAACTTTTTCACATGTCGGAATAATTTAACCAATTTGGGAATGACTTCAACGGCTCCCACGTAATACGGGACCCACCACAGCCTGGCAGAATCTCACGTGATTCCCGTCCTCTATTTTCGTCTCCACTCGCCGTATTTGATTTTGTATTGCCTGTTCCATTTATATGAAAGACTTACTCTAACGTCATAACATGTGGGGTAAATAATTATGACAAAAACTTGTGTGAGATGGTTTCACGAATCGTATTTTGGGAGACATGTATCTTATTTGGGTCATCCGTGAAAAATTATTACTTTTTATTGTGAATATCGGTAGGATTGACCGGTCTCAAAGATAAAAATTCGTGAAACTGTATTACAAGAGACTTACTCAAATATTATTTTATTAATATTAGCTAATTAAAAATTGCACATTTTTCAATGTTTATTTCAGTTAGCTAAATCGAAGTACCGAAAAATTATTTTTTTGTAAAGCTTGTTTATTTCCGGTTAAATTAATTAATCCGAAGTAATTTAACATGAAAAAATAGCAAAAAAGACGAATAAACTTGATATTAACCCTAAATTTACGGGTGAAATAACTAAAATCCCAAAATGACTGAGCATTGTGATATATGTTTATATAATTAAGTATATAAATAAAAATCCCTATATTTTTATTATTATATTA
Organism: Primulina eburnea; assembly: GCF_022965805.1. NCBI lineage: Eukaryota > Viridiplantae > Streptophyta > Magnoliopsida > Lamiales > Gesneriaceae > Primulina > Primulina eburnea. The sequence continues at coordinate 29,694,703 of NC_133118.1, forward strand.
TACTAAATTAAGATTATTTTGTGGAATCAATTTTCTTATAGATACATGTTTATATAATTAATATTATTTTGTAATTAAGTATATAAATAAAAATCCCAAGTTTGGTTTATTGGGTACCAAGATTAGGGGTGATCAAATTTTTTTATTAACCGTCCAAACCGAATTGCACCGCACCGTTTTCATAATATTTAAAAAAAAACCGCGATTAAAAATAGTAATCGTAAACCGCACCGCATACGTGGTTCGGTTATTTTTTTTGCCAAAAACCGCATCAAACCGCACCGCTTAAACCGCTTGTCATAATATTTGGCCTAGAATTATAATAATTTGTAAATACTATATTCAAATTAAGAAGTTGTCATTCATTAAATCTCAACTCTTTTCAAAATTATTATTTTTACAAATAGAACTTATCTTCTTCTTAATTATTCTATATTAATATTTTATTAGATTATTTATTTCTTTTGCTATAATATTTAGTTTGAAGTTTGAAAGTAGGAAAATGATAAAGTAATATAAATGTCATTTTTGTTATAAGTATGTTGTGTTGTTAAATTATTAACTTATTTTTAAATCTTGATTATTGTTTTATCTATTTTTATCTTTATATGCTTTGAACTATAATTTATATTTGAAGACACTATATTGTTGTTGTTTTCAAATAAATTAAAATATATGTTCTAATATTTTTCATTAAAAAAAACCGTAAACCGGCCGCAACCACTAAAAACCGCTAAAAACCGTAATACTAATTCTTCATGTAAAACCGCGATTATTTTTTCAAAATACTAACCGACTGCATTTGGCAATTCGGTTTGAATTTTTTTAAAAAAAAACCGCAAAACCGCACCCCTAACCAAGACTATCTTAAAGCAACAACATTAACATGGGTGTATTCAACCTAGAGATTTAACGGCTTTTAATGACTTTTTTTAATAAGAGACTTTTGTGGATTTGACAGACATTTATAGAATCTCACAGATTTCTAAACAGAATTCCATAGACTCCTGTAGACTTTTTGCAAGACTTTTGTAGACTTCTGTTAACTTTTCATATGAAAATCCATGACTCTTGTAATATTTTTATGGGGGTATATTCAATCTAGACTCTTCATTTGAAATATTATTATTATTATTAATGTAAATAAAAGTTATTTAAAATGTAAATAGATTTTATTTGTGAAAACAAATAATGAATCACTAGTCAATTTAGAACTCAAAATTGAACTTCTCGATCCTAACCAATTCAACATAAACTATTAATTAATCAAAAAATTTAGAATATAGAACAATTTCTTTTTGTGAATATTAGATTAAAAAATCAAAATAGTATGACAATTTGATAAAATTTCAACAGTAGTTTATTAAATAAAATCTAACTTATATTGACAATATGATCAACATCGCTCCACATTTGATTTGCTATAGCATCTCTCCATGCATTAGCATTTGTCCATTGTTGTTCTTGTGTATCGAATAATTCACCAAAGTTGTCATCTTCGTAAACTTGTTCTGATGAAGATGGTGGAACTTCAATCTCGGTTTCAACTGAAAATTCATCAGAACGACACTCCTTGCGAAGAATGTATATTAAAAACATGATATTTAAACTTACAAATTATTAATTTAGTGAGACATTTGATACAATTGTGAAATTAGGTTTGTGTGCATCGAATTATTCTCAATAGGATTTTGTGTGAATGTGTAGACAAAATCGTGAAATTATATAGATTTATGATAAATAATCATGATCAAGTTGACAAGGAAAAAAGAAAAATGAAACACCATAATAATTGAGAAGTCAACTTGAATTTGTACAATAACAAAAAAAAATCGTGACTGAAGAAGGGAATAATACATTTGAAGGAAATTGTGCAGGAGGAAGAAGAGCGGCCGCCGATATGGGGTGCAAAAATTTGTTGATAAAAGTCTACCAAAATCTCTAGGGTGAGTAGAAGAGAATTTTTTATTTCTAATTGTTGCACCTAGTGTTTTAAATTTTGTACATAAAGAAATCTATAAGAATCATGGAAAATTTATTGAAATTTTGGATACTTATAGATTTTCATAGAGTCTTCAAAATCAAATTTGAATATCACTTTACTTTTAACAACTCTACTCTAAAATCCAAGATCTCGATTTTATCGTGTTAGTAGTTGTAATTTTTAGATTGGATGATTCTAACGTGTACAATATTTTTTTTATTAACTCAAGAATTGGAAATAATATCGTGTATTTTTGGAATTTGAGATATGCAGGATCGTACCGGATATATGTCTAAGATTTGACATACCTGGATAAAGATTTAAGGTAGAAGATAACCCAATATTGGATATCGAAATCTTGAAGAAAATACCATGGGATTTTCGAAATATTGGAAGGAGTATTAGGGATTTTCGAAAATCATTAGATATAGAGAAGTCTACGCGATATAAAATACAGACTGGGAAAAATATAACTACCAGAATTTTAGGAAAATGACCAAAATCTTATTTGTGGAAAAATACTAATAATTTCGGATTAAGTAAGCAAATTTGTGGGATTTAAGAAATATAATTTTTATTATTTTAGGAAATAAAAAGCCTACCGAATATTGGGAATTAGACACAAAAGTCGAAATTTTGCAGGCTGGGCAAGGCATAAATTTCGAAATTATCCTTGGGATATATACTTAAATTTCGAAATTTAGGATAAAGAATAAAATGTAGATTTGATCACGATTTTAGATGAAGATTTGATTCAGAATTCAAACGCGATTTGATACACGATCAGGATAGCAGCCAACCCCTATAAATAGGAGTGCTCAGTATCTCGAAAATCACACCATTCTCTCCACCAAATTTTCGAGCTCCTCTCCTAGTTTTCTTAGGATTTTCGAGAGCCGCGAAGCGCTGCCGCAGTTCCGCCGCCGAAGAGGGATTTTCGAAATTCCAGTGCAAGGACCCCGAGGTTTTCACGTTTTTCTCATCAAGATTTAAGATAAGTGGGCTTGTTTTAAAGTGTGTATTTTCGGTGCATGAGTTTTCGGTTTTATTAAATTTCGGTCGAGTACAATTCTCCTTCTACCTCTTCTGGTTATGATTTGTGCATGAGTTTATGTTGACACTGTGAGGATTCAACTTGATATGGGAGGGAATCCCAACTATGATATGACCCTCATACGGTGGGGATATAACCGATTCGGCCTCGCCCCCTTAGAGGAATAAAAATTAGGGACTGACGTCAGTAAACCATTGAAAGTAGAGGAATCTCAATGCCAGGTCAATGATATGAATGTGGTATGAGTCAAATTATGCATGGTGTGTGTGGGTAAAATTTCGAATTTTATATGCATGTTGTCGTGTACTCGAACGACCCCCACTTGCTGAGTATTTCCCAAAATACTCACCCCTTACAACCTTCCCAGATAAATCCGAAGATAAATCAGAGGAACAGGTTGAAGAAGAAGAGTCAGATCAATTTTGGGGCTGGTGAAGTTATTTAAATATCGAGAATTATGCTACAAAGATTTAAAAATTTTAGTAGGTTTATTTTAATTGTAAACGCTTCCGCAATTTATTCAATTTATTCAGTTGTAAAGACAATGGTTGTTTTTGCGAATTTATGAAATAAACTGGTTTCGGTTTATACTGTGCTACGAGGCTGGTCGTTTTTCGATTTTGTGATTGATGAGCGACGTCGGTGTCAATCCCGAGTTTCGGGGCGTGACATCTACAAATCCTAATTTGGATACCCCAAAACTTTTATAGAGTATACAAAAATCCATGTTGAATACCTCTAGATTACTAAAATCCATGAAAGTTATCAAAAGTAATGAAATTTCCTATATTGAATATACCCCATAAAAAACGCAACTTGTAACAAAACTTACAAACGGAACCAACCAGTAGGACGTAATTTCTGGAGATATTAAGCAAGGTGATCAATCTTCACTTTCACGTGCTCGTTCTGATCCGATGTAATCATCGTCATCACGCCTAAGAGTAACTTCACCACCATCGTCCTAAAAAAGTAACAAAAGACAACCATGAAACTTCTTGGACCTTAGATTTTAATTATTTCATTAAATATTTATTTTAACTCCATAAATTAAATCTTTGCTTTTGAAATTTGAGAAGAGGAAGCATCGATCCACGAGAGATTCAAATGGGGAAAAATAAAATACGGAAGATCAAGAATCAATAGGAAATCGCTTAACTAGCGACTAGGAAATCCGGGAAAACTAAAATACGGAAGATCAAGAATCAATAGGAAATCGCTTAACTTAGGCGACGGTTTGTATGTAAACCGTCGCTAGAGTAAGCGACGGCGTTCATAAAAAAACCGTCGCTATATTAACGACGGTTGTTGAAAACCATCGCTATAGAAAACGACGCGGCCTCCCGTTACGAAAGATCTTTTGAAAGATTTATCTGAATAATATAATACCGATTAAAAAACTTTTGAAAATCAAGGGAATGCATGAATTATGAATGCAAGTTCAAACTTTGCATCCAAATCTGAAGAATTTGAGAAATAAAACGGAAAATGAACAACGAAAGAGATAAAAGACAAATGATTCACTATTATAAGAAAATGTTATATATGGAAAGCTCTGCGCAATCTCTTTCTTTCCCTATGTGCACGCTCTTCTCTTTTGTATAATAAAGCTAGGAGGGGTCTCATTTGAGACGGTCTCACGAATCTTAATCTGTGTGACGGATCAACACTACTCATATTCACAATAAAAAGTAATACTCTTAGCATAAAAAATAATACTTTTTCATGGACAACCCAAATAAGAGATCTGTCTCACAAATACGATCCGTGAGATCGTCTCACACAAGTTTTTGCCTAAAGCTAAATCGCAAAAAGGTCCTCACACAATAGGGATTCTCAACTCAATGATTTTCATATAAAATTTTAGCTACGAATATTTATAAATATAAAGGGTTTTTTTTACTCGAAATTCCAACCTAAATAAAAGCAAACTGTTTATGAGTAGTACTTGTTATTCGTGGAGGACAACTTATATCAATTAACCAGTGCAAATACTCCCATGTCTTGTCTTATATCATACAATGAAATAATCATTATATTTAAATTATTAAAAACATATAAGGTAAGGAAAATTAATGTAATTTTTACAGTTTTATAACATCCAAAATGTAAATAACCCTACTTCGAAATGTTTAATTGATAATACATAGTATCTAACTACCTCCCCCCTTAGTTTTTTTTATTATTTAAGATCATATATATGTTTTTGGTACGTGACATGAGATGATCGTAAGACGTCAATATCTAAGACGAGTACTGATAGATATAAGTTATTTATATAGTGTGATTAATGTAACAAGGTGTTGGTGGGTAAGTTGAGAATGAAATGAGATGTCGAATTTTAAAATTATATTTAAAATTATAAGTAACATTTATTTGATATGAATATGGATATATATTTAATTCTACGCATACATACAGAAGTCAATGCAAAACCCGAGAAAGAATGCAGGCATTTCGCAGTTGTATTGCACCAGAAATATATACACTAGAAAGGTATGTAGAATCATTAATCATGTTTTTACTCGCCTTACATTGAATTAGAAATTTTGGAGGTACATTCTTAAAAGAGAGTCAGACGGGAGTAAAGATATGTAGGTATCAAGAATCAAATGGGGAAAAAATAAAATACGGAAGATCAAGAATCAATAGAAAATATCGGGAAAAAAAAAGTGGGTCCTATATATGTATGAGCAAATCTTGGCCATCCACCATATCATAAGGACAATGCTCACATGAGTAGGATGATATAAACCCAAAATAGGTTTCCGGCTACAAAAGAAGTTTCCATTAATGCACTTGATTTGATCTAGTTTTCGGTTAATGAGATCTTACCTACGTAGGTATTACAATTTTAAAAAAAAAAGTAGGTCTTATATATGTATGGGCAAATCTTGGTCATCCATCTTATCATGGGGACAATGCCCACATGGATAAGATGAACTAAACCCTAGTTTTCTATCTTTTTTATTTAATTATGTTGATAGCTAAAAATTACTTGGCTGGCCTCGTGATTTTTTTTGTCTTATTTGAATATTAAAATTCCGTCTAGTCAATGTCACAACACCTTAGTTAAAGAAAATCGATCTCTTTAAACCATCCATGATTGATATCTTGTGAGATCATCTCACATAAGTTTTTATCTCACACAAAACCTTAGTTAAAGAAAATCGATGTCTTTATCCTCTCACAATATACGATCCGTGAGATCATCTCACACAAATTTTTGTCTCTCTACTATATCTAGTTTTTTGAAATAATAATATCATTCCTAGAGTTAAAAAATCTAAAAATTTTAAAAAAAGAGTGAGTCTCTTGTGAAACGGTCTCACGAATCATTATCTGTGAAACGGGTCAACTTTACCGATATTCACAATAAAAAGTAATAATTTTAACATAAAAAACTAATATTTTGTATGGATGACTCAAATAAGATATATGTCTCACAAAATACGACTCGTGAGACCGTCTATACAAGTTTTTGCCTTAAAAATAACAAAAATAACAAGAAATCTAAAGCAGGTGATTGTTGATTCTATGGAAAATGACAAAGGGTTACAATTTTCATATTGATCATTTTTCCCTAATAACGACTAATTATAATTATAATTAAGAAATGTTACTGGCCTTACATCTAGTTGGACTAGATAGACACCAACCAGCTAACTGTCCGCAGGATAGATCTAACGGCTCGGAAAAATCCGAGCCAATTTTTTTTTTTTTTTTAAAAATGGTGGTGGGCCCGGATCACTCATGTGGAGTGATCCGGGCCGTTTCTTTCTCGTGCAGGCAGACAGGGTGAAATAATCCGCTAAACTGGCTAGACACCATCCAGATTGAATCAGTTCTGACAAATAAGTTGGTCAACCATTTCAGAAAAATTAACTCTACGTAGGAAGATTTCACGCAAACCTTTATTGCATTTACTTATTATTACTGTTGGAGATGCATTATTAAAGTATTTTGCTTGTTTGACAAGATAACAAAATCTTGCATACAAAATATTTGATAAAATACTTCAATCGAGCTATTTTTACTATTTAGACTTGAAATATTTTTGAATGATTTTTAATATTTAATCAGTTTTATGAAATTATTTTGAGTGGCTTTCTCGGGGTTTGAAAATCGAACTCGATATAATCTCTCTCGCTCCTCGATTAATTTTTGAACAATTCAAGAACGAGTTTTTATAGCTCTAAAAAATTTTTAAATTCATTTTCGAACCTAGCAAATTTCTACCTTTGAGTTAATCTATATATCTCAATTTCTTCTAAAATATCTCCGTAATTTTTCGCTTGCACTGCTATTGATAATGGAGAAAAAGATAAGGAATAAATAATAATAATAATAATAATAATAATAATAACAATGTCTTTTGTAAAACGGGTCGACCGATCTATATTTACAATATAAAGTAATACTTTTAACATAAAAATAATATTTTTTTTATAATTCAGGTGAAATAGGACATTAATCTCACAAAATTGACTGTAAGACCGTCTCATAGGAGTTGTTTTTGTGATAAATAATATTGTAAAATACAGTAGTTTTGGGTTTTCAAAAGGTTTAAAGGTTGTTTTTGCAATTTTGTGTGGTGGGTAGCTAAGACTGAAAAATATATTATATGATGAAAAAAACAATCATTCTTTTGACAAGATATTGATCTCTACCCATTATGAATCATAAAGTAACTCATACCTTTTATGTTTACTTTAAAATAAATAAATAAATCACACATATTATATACCAAAATCAATAAAATTTAAGATAGAACAATAGTATGCATTGTATTCTTATCTTAAAATATTACTATTATTATTATTATTATTCGTTAATGTTTATTGTTAGTCTTTGAATTTTATGAGCAGATCAATACATAATAATCTTGGCGTTGTCAAATTCAAAATAGTACAGGAAAAAAACGGATCGTATTTTTTGTGAGACGAATCTCTTATTTGGGTCATCCATGAAAAAATATTACTTTTTATGCTAAAAGTATTACTTTTTATTGTGAATATCGATATGATTGACCTGTCTCACAGATAAAGATTAATGAAATCGTCTCACAATAGATCTACTCAACAATACACAACTCATTTATGGATAAATGTCTCAATTAATATAAAATTCCTTACTACATCAAATCTGCAACCAAAAAAATGAAAACAGTGCAACTACCAAAAGAAATACAAAAGCATTAAGTAATAGACAAAAAGAGTCACAAAATAAAACAAAGAATTTCAAATGTAGTTTGTCTTTTATCTTATTCAATTTATTTTATTGCAATAAAGAGATACTGAAATTGCTAATAGTATCCTTTATTTTTTTAATTCTCTAACAGATACATATTAACAGCAGAAATATCTATCAATCTCCAAGAACGACATTTTGAATTTGATATCCTTGAACTTAATTTCTTGAGAAGTGACTTAGTAAAATGAGAAATCAAAGAAAAACATACTCATGTGCGTATTTTCTATTCCTTGATAATTCCTTGAAAAAATTAATTGGAATTCTACATGCAAACTAATCTCATTTCGGTTTTTTTTATTAAAAAAAACCTAAAGCTCATTTTATTTTGATTCAGTTCAAATGTGTATTGTGTTTATTCTAACGATATTTAAAGAAAGTGGCTTAAAAGTACTAATTATATAATTATAACTTTATAGAAGGATACAATTGTATGTCTCCAACTTCGTAATATTTATGCTTCCATAATTTTTCCCAAAAATATTTCTTTCCTTCCTTTATTTGTGTGCATCTTCCCTAAAAATAATAATATTCTATTAAAAGAAGGCAAAAACTTGTGTGAGACGGTCTCACGGGTCGTATTTTGTGAGACGGATCTTTATTTGGATAATCCATGAAAAAATATTATTTTTTATACTAAGAGTATTACTTATTATTGTGAATATGGGTAGGGTTGACCCGTCTCACGGATTGTGATCCGTGAGACGGTCTCACATGAAACCTACTCATTTGGGAAAAAACTTATGTGAGACGGTCTCACGGGTATTATTTGTGAGACGGATCTCTTATTTGGGTGACCCATAAAAGAGTATTACTTTTTATGCTAAGAGTATTATTTTTTATTGTGAATATGGGTATTGTTGACCCGTCTCACAGATTATGATCCGTGAGACGGTCTCACATGAGACTCACTCTTTTATTTGATAAAAAGTATATTTTAATAAATCGTAACTTATCTATCTCTACTATATCTAGTTTTTTAAAATAATCGAATCATTCCTAGATTAAAAAAATCTAAAAATTTAAAAATAACAACAATTATTTTACATGAAAAATTATACTTTTAAAAGTTTAGTGAATGAAAACTTATATCAATAAATATGTATTATAAGTGACAAAAGTAAATCTTTAATTTTGAAATTTGAGAAGAGGAAGGAAGCATCGAACAACAACAGATTCAAATGGGGGAAAATAAAATACGGAAGATCAACAGTCAATAGGAGATTTCGGGAAATTAGAAATATTATGCGCACAAACATAAGTAAATATCTATAAATTAGAAGATTACCTTACAAATAAAAGTAAAGAAAGTGGCTTAAAAGTATTAATTATATAATTATAACTTTATAGAAAGGATATGATTTTGGTATTATTATTTAAATTAATAATATAAATATATTGTAAAATATAATATGTTAACTTTTTCTTAGTAAGATATTTAAATATAAGGTCCAAATTAATTTAACAAATACCAATCTACTAAAAATTGTTCAAAATGGTTTTTCATTCACTAAATATCATATCAAAATATATAATATATATAAAAACATATTAATTTAATGAAATTTCGGTTTTGACATATATAATCTGAAATCGAACCAAATAAACTTCGATTTTAACATTTATATCCGAATTACAAAATTCGGATTTCGGTTCCGTGTTCAGTTTTTTAGGTTTTTTCGGTTTTATCCGAACTTTGAACACCCCTACTCACGGGTCGTATTTTGTGATACGGATCTCTTATTTGGGTCAATACAGTTTTGTTCTGCGAGAGGATTAGCTTACCTACATCATGATTGCTGCCCTAAAATAGTGCATCGTGATATAAAGTCTAGCAATATACTACTCGACGAGAACCTTGAGCCTCCTGTTTCGGACTTTGGTCTTGCCAAACCGTTGGTTGATGAGGAAGCTCATGTCACAACTGTTGTTGCAGAAACATTTGGTTACTTGGCTCCAGGTTTGTTCTACGTGTTTAATACGAGTCTCATGACTAACGATCATTGATTGCTCTACAAAGGATACCAAAACCGTCGCAAAATTAGGTTATGGTTTTTTAAAAACCGTCGCTAACTGCTAATTTTTTTTGTAGTGGCGGCCTACCACTTGTGAATGTAATTTAATATCCACGTAGCTCTTGCTCTAATGACTGACATCTAATTTGTTTTTAATTTCAAAATTTTGACTCCAATCGTGTGGTTTCTTGAATTCCTCCTCCGATTATAACAAATTCATTTATTTATTCGAACAAATTCACTAAACAATATATTTTAAATATCAATTAGTTATTTTTGAGTCATTTTTTTAATTACTAACTCGATTACAAATCCTCTAATTCAAATCAATTTGATTACTTTGATGGATTTATGTTGGATGCATTTGTTCATTTATATAGTTACGGTGATAGTAATGATGTATTTAAAATACAAGATACACGCTCATATGAAATTCTTTATCTTAAGACTTAAATTTTAAAATAATCATTTGGTCCAAGAATTTAAATTAGTCCAAGGGACTTTGGTAAATGGGAAATTGTGTGACAAACTCATGGCATCAACACATAGAACATTCATCAAGTGGACCATAAACATCTACTACATGTAGATGGACCACAACATTAAGTGACACATAAAAAAAACTCCAGATAATAATATAATTAATTATTTTGTAAACGGGCCGAACCACTGATTGAGCTGAGCATCTCCAGAATCACCTGCAGAGCCACCACCACCTTTCACTGCATTAGCATTTATAAAATAATTATTCATTAGATCAATACTGTCTAAATTCTCAAAATTATACAAAATATCTTATCAAAATATGGTCCATCAACAAACCCAAAAAAACCAATATATATATATATATATATATATACAAAAAAATAACACAAGGGAACAACATATATAACCAAGAAAATTAAATGTTCATAAAGCATCCTAACATTGATATGGAAAAAAGATCACCCAAGTTTGGTTTATCATGTACCGAGACATTCTTCAAGCAACGACATTAAAAAAAACACAAATCGTAGCAAAACTTATAAGCGGAACCAACGGTAGGAAATAATTTCAAGAGACATTTGTGCATGAGATTGCATTACCTTAGTTCCCCCTCAACCCACTCGGGAACCTGAATTTTGCGACCCTTCCCCGGTCTCCTCCTTGGCACAGACATGTGATTGGCGGCTGTATTCTTTACTGAAAATGTAAAGTGTGAAAAATCACAATGACTTTCACCTAAATACGAAAAAAGGTATAGAATAAGCAAATATATACCAAAATTTTTTCAGCTTTCGGAGTGAGAGCTGTTGATTACTGACGAGAGGTACCCAAAACTCATCTGCCAAATGAGTAGGTATTAAAGCATACCCTGCACATCCAAAACTTTCGCCATAGCTGTTTTGCAACACAAAAAAATTTGTAACTTCGTCATCAATCTGAATCCTTGCATTTCCCACTATCACCACCACATGCTCATTTTCATCAGATAATTCATTTTCAGAAGGTCCCATATATATAACCTACAAAAACATTTTTTTCTGTCACTGAAAAAACTTAAAAATTTTCTAGATTTTTATGATTACAAACCTGTTCATATTCACCAAATGAGTTGTAGACTTTGTCCATGCTCGCCACTATTGGGGTGTGGCAAGCATATTCAAATGTTTCTCCAGCTTCAAGATAGAATCGTCTGTCTTTTTCGCTGAAAAGATGATAAGAGATATAAGTTTCATATAAATGTACAAAATTTATGTATTATTATCTATATTTTCTTACACATCGGCAAGAACGAGAGTACAAGTTTTTGATAAGGGGGTTCCTGCATTGGCTAATAACTATGAGATCGAGGTCTATGACATATTGAAACACATAATCCATGGAAGCGCCGCCTCTGCCAAGTTTGTCCTTCAATTTTTACTCGTCGTAATACAAATTGTACAAATTTTCAAAAACATCTTGTACGTCCCTAAAATATTTTGTGGTGCCTTCGCTTCTAACTTCAATTTCCTGAAGTTCATTTCTATGTATGTCACTCCTGCTATAAAGACACATGAAAATGTGTTTTTTTATTTCTTACATCACTCAGCCACTCTTCGAAGAAGTTTAGTTCAAAGATTTCAAAATCAGAATATCTTTCTTGAAGATATATGCATATTTCTGCATTTAGTATGTATCTGCGAAACAAAAAGAAAAAATAGAGGTTAATATTAACATTTCATTAACTCTATATTACAATAAAACAAAAAATCTGAATAAGATAAAAAGGGAAACTACTTGTTCATCATTGTAGAGCTTCACCGAATCAGAAGAAAATTATTTTGCTACGAAGCCGTTCCTTTGAGTAGGTCTTTAATACCTAAAATCGTGAGGAACGACTTCGTAGTAAAATAATTTTCTTCTGGCTCGGTGAAGCTCTACGATGATTAACAAGTAGTTTCCTTTTTATCTTATTCAGTTTTTTTGTTTTATTGTAATATAGAGTTAATGAAATCGCTAATATTAACCTCTATTTTTTTTATTATTTCGCAGATACATACTAAATACAGAAATATGCATATATCTTCAAGAAAGATATTCTGATTTTGAAATCCTTGAGCTAAACTTTTTCAAAGAGTGGCTGAGTGATGTAAGAAATCAAAACAAAAAAACATTTTCATGTGCCTTTATAGCAGGAGTGACATGCATACAAATGAACTGCAAGAAATTGAAGTTAGAAGCGAATGGCACCACAAAATATTTTTTGGACGTACAAGATGTTTTTGAAAATTTGTACAATTTGTATTACGAAGAGGAAAAATTGAAGGACGAACTTGGCAGAGGTGACGCTTCCATGGATTATGTGTTTCAATATGCCATAGACTTCGGTCTCATAGTTACTAGCCAATACAGGAATCCCCTTATCAAAAACTTGTACTCTCGTTCTTGCCGATGTGTAAGAAAATATGGATAATAATACATAAATTTTGTACATTTATATGAAACTTATATCTCTTATCATCTTTTCAGCGAAAAAGACTGACGATTCTATCTTGAAGCTGGAGAAGCATTTGAATATGCTTGCCATACCCCAATAGTTGCGAGCATGGACAAAGTCTACAACTCATTTGGTGAATATGAACAGGTTTGTAACCATAAAAATCTAGAAAATTTTCAAATTTTTTCAGTGACAGAAAAAAGTGTTTTTGTAGGTTATATATATGAGACCTTCTGAAAATGAATTAGCTAGTGAAGATGAAGATGGGCATGTGGTGGTGATAGTGGGAAATGCAAGGATTCGGATTGATGACGAAGTTACAAATTTTTTTGTGTTGCAAAACAGCTATGGCGAAAGTTTTGGATGTGCAGGGTATGCTTTAATACCTACTCATTTGGCAGATGAGTTTTGGGTACCTCTCGTCAATAATCAACAGCTCTCACTCCGAAAGCTGAAAAAATTTGGTATATAATTGCTTATTCTCTACCTTCTTTTGTATTTAGGTGAAAGTCATTGTGATTTTTCACACTTTACATTTTCAGTAAAAAATACAGCCGCTAGTCACACGTCTGTGCCAAGGAGGAAACCGAGGAAGGGTCGCAAAATTCGGGTTCCCGAGTGGGTTGAGGGGGAACTAAGGTAATGCAATCTCATGCACAAATATATCTTGAAATTATTTCCTACTGTTGGTTCCGCTTGTAAATTTTGCTACGAGTTGTGTTTTTTTTAATGTCGTTGTTTGAAAAATGTCTCGGTAAATGATAAACCAAACTTGGGTGATCTTGTTTTCCATATCAATGTTAAGATGCTTTATGAACATTTAACTTTCTTGGTTATATATATTGTTCCCTTGTGTTATTTTTTTGTAATCATATATATATATATATAATATATATATATATATATATATATATATATATATATATATATATATATATGATGTATCTTGGTTTGTTGACGGACCTATTTTTTAGATAAGATATTTTGTATAATTTTGGAATTCAGAAAGTATTGATCTCGTGGATAATTATTTTATAAATGCTAATGCAGTGAAAGATGGTGGTGGCTCTGCAGGTGATTCTGGAGATGCTCAGCTCAATCAGTGGTTCGACCTTTTTGCAAAATAATTAATTATATTATTATCTGGAGTTTTTTTATGTGTCATACTTAATGTTGTGGTCCATCTACATGTAGTAGATGTTTATGATCCATCTACATGTAGTAGATGTTTATGGTCCACTTGATGAATGTTCTATGTGTTGAGACCATGAGTTTGTCACACAATTTCCCATTTACCAAGCTCATTGGACTAATTTAAATTCTTGGACCAAATTATTATTTTAAAATTTAAGATAAAGGATTTCAAATGAGCGTATATCTTGTATTTTAAATACATCATTACTATCATTGTAGCTATATAAATGAACAAATGCATCCAACATAAATCCATCAAAGTAATCAAATTTATTTGAATTAGAAGATTTGTATTCGAGATAGTAATTGAAAAAATGACTCAAAAATAACTAATTGATATTTAAAATATATTGTTTAGTGAATTTGTTCGAATAAAGAAATGAATTTGTTATAATCGGAGGAGGAATTCAAGAAATCACACGATGGAGTCAAAATTTTGAAACTAAAAACAAATTATATGTCAGTCAGTCATTAGAGCAAGAGCTATAGTCATGAGACTCAGAAATCTTATTGCAATAAACACGTAGAACAAACCTGGAGCCAGGTAACCAAATGTTCCTGCAACAACTGTGAGAACCCGAATTTCCAGCATTCTAGCAGCAATGCAAAATTCCAGCATTCTCCTGCTTCATCGCTGGCAGCATGAGGCAATACAGCAGGGAATCCTAGTGAAGTTCGGCATGGCTTGCCCGCTTGTCGGCCACAGAGATCTAAGTTACCAGTAAACCTGTGCACGAGCAAAGATATTCAGATCAGTGTCAAAATCTTCAACTTTACCTAAGGATGACAAAATAAAAGGTTCTTGTTGGTGAAAACCTACAAACATAAGAAAAACAATCTGGTTGCTCATGAATTTGATGATCCAATAATAATTTGCAATAATATTTCCTTTTCAACTTATGGTAAAAAGGGACTTACGACGAGTTTCCAAACTTGCTTAGCACTCCAACTTTGGGGATTTCATATTTTCACCTGACAAGAAGATTGTAGACAAGTTCCTGAAGAAATTAATCAAGAGTGTCAAAATTTCATAGCTTTACCTAAAACAAATTTGCCTAAAAAATCAAAGCACAGAAATGATGAAAGCAGTGCCAGTCAACTTACAGATATTTCAATCGGGTTAATCGTCCTAATGAAGAGGGTATGGCACCTCTAAGTATATTGCTAGACAAATCCCTGTATGACGATAATTAATATCGATCACTCGAACACTTTAATCAAACAACAGGGCTTGTGATTAACAGATGAAACAATACAAAGTTCTTACAATATAGTCAACAGAGAAAGGTTTACAAAATTTGAGGGTATGCCTCCTTGAAATAGTTAGCCCCAAGATACCTACGTTAACAGTTTTAATTTCAAGAAATTAAACCTTACACATTGAAAAAAACAGGGTAAAAAAAACACATTGAAAAATATACAAAACATAACTCAGAAAATGAAAAGGGGGACGCTTTTCCACTTACAGAGCTCTGAGTTCGGAACAATTTGCAATTTCATAGGGAATGAAACCATGAAGACTATTCTGATGAAGTGCCCTACGTTAATGAATTAATGAAAATATAATCAAAATACGCATAGCACCAACCTTTGAATAAAAACATATAATAATAATTATGGGACTTACAATCTCTGTAATCGATTGAGTTTACCAATGATAGGAGATATAATCCCCTCAGACTGCATAAATGGCATGTTTCTAAAAGTAATCACACGAAACTATAAGCAAGATTGGAACAACCCCCCATAGGACAAGAAAGAAAAGGCTTGAACACTGATAAAAGAGCCACACACATAGATATTACTCTTGAATCTTGAGTGCCACAAGAAATACCAATCCATTTACAAGGAGAATCATCAGAATCGTTCCAGTTTCTCAGAAAATTCTTGCTGTCATTCAAACTGTTCTTCACTTCCAACAATGCAATCCCTAAGTGATGATACCCCTGTAAGAGCCCGGGTCATGGATGACCCGGAATATCAAATGAATTTCCAAATCCGAGTGAGTCTGCAGATGGATTCTTCTGGAGCCGGGCAGGTGAAGGCCCATACTTTACTCTCCGGGCAGTCACAGGCCCGGGCTCTTGTAATCTCCCGGGAACTTTCTACCCTTGATATGAGCACCGCACTCGAGTATACTAGCAGAATAGGGTGTGGGTGACTGCCCTATCTCTGACACCAGGCCGATGGGTTGACAAAATCAGATAGACGAGATATGACTAGTATATGAATTGACGTATCAGGATATAGGGTACAGTCAGCCGCCCTACTATAATTAGTAGGTAGCACGGAGAACGAGGTCATCATTACTTTTTCTACTATAAATATCAGGTTCTCTCTTTACATTTACATTCATTCATTCATTCACACCAATATCACAGCCATCACTTGGCTACATTGGTTTTATTGTTTGAGTACTCTGCTGACTTAAGCATCGGAGTGGTCACGCCGGACACCCCTCCGGCGCCCATTCACGAGTTCCTCTCCTTCTCTGCAGGTCATAGTGGAAGCTATAGCTCACAAGTTCATCTACTTTGCTCATTTTCCTGAACAACATTATAAATTATTGATTCGATCCGGTGGAGCACCCGACCCAGCTCACTCATTTCACTAGGATCGCATCATTGGCGCCGTCTGTGGGAAAGTGAGTTCAAGACGTAGATATGGTTTCCATTCAGAACTTAAGTCCGACCTCACGCTCGGCACTCAGTAAGCCCAACTCTGCTGGGCAAACATACAAGTCCGACCAGCTCGGCACTCAGATTTTATGTGGGTTTTATATGGGCTCAAAGCTCAGCAGCTATCCCGGATTGGCATGGAAGAACATTTTCTATGCACTCATTAGCATACAGCTATATTAGTCACCTAATTTAGCTCAACCAGAGAAGTTCCACTCTACCGAAAATGAATTTGGATTCAATATTTCCAGGTTAGTAATTTGGTTTTTAAACTATTATAGCAGGAGAAGCAAAATCTTGAAAGTCCGGGAGACACGAGGCCCCGACACTATATCTTAAGTCCGGGAGGTATGAGGCCCCGGCATCCGGCACTATATCTTAAGTCCGGGAGGTATGAGGCCCCGACATCCTATTTTAAGTCCAGGGATCCGTACCCTGGCTCGGGGCTCCGTACCTCGACCATTTATGAAGGCCAGGGCTCCGCACCCTGGTTATCTATTAAGTCCAGGGATCCGTACCCTGGCTCGGGGCTCCGTACCTCGACCATTTATGAAGGCCAGGGCTCCGCACCCTGGTTATCTATTAAGTTCAGGATCCGTACCCTGGCTCGGGGCTCCGTACCTCGACCATTTATGAAGGCCAGGGCTCCGCACCCTGGTTATCTATTAAGTCCAGGGCTCCGTACCCTGGCTCGGGGCTCCGTACCTCGACCATTTATGAAGGCCAGGGTTCCGCACCCTGGTTATCTATTAAGTCCAGGGATCCGTACCCTGGCTCGGGGCTCCGTACCTCGACCATTTATGAAGGCCAAGGCTCCGCACCCTGGTTATCTATTAAGTCCAAGGATCCGTCCCCTGGCTCGGGGCTCCGTACCTCGACAATTTATGAAGGCCAGGGCTCCGCACCCTGGTTATCTATTAAGTCCAGGGATCCGTACCCTGGCTCGGGGCTCCGTACCTCGACCATTTATGAAGGCCAGGGCTCCGCACCCTGGTTATCTATTAAGTCCAGGGGTCCGTACCCTGGCTCGGGGCTCCGTACCTCGACCATTTATGAAGGCCAGGGCTCCGCACCCTGGTTATCTATTAAGTCCATGGATCCGTACCCTGGCTCGGGGCTCTGCACCTCGATCATTCACAAGTCCCGGGACATGCTCCCCGGCCCAAGGCTCCGCATCATGGTTATTTATAAGCCCAGGTTCTCAAACCTGGCTCGGGGCTCCGCACCTCGACCACTCCCAAGTCCTGGGACTTGCTCCCCGGCCCAAGGCTCCGCATCTTGGTTATTTAGAAGCCCAGGGTTCTCAAACCTGTCTCGAGGCTCCGCACCTCGACCATTCCTAAGTCCGGGAGATATGAGGCTCCGACAATCTATTTTAAAGTCCATGAGACCCGAGACTCTGTCATCTTATCTCAAGTCCATGAGATACGAGACTCCGACATTTCATCTCATTTCTAGGAGACATGAAGCCCCCGATGCTTTTATAGAACAAGATTGATTATCTCTTTGGGAATCCAAGCATGACTGATCGGGACAGCGAGTATGACTCTAGCCCGACTATTTAAGGGATGTGTGATGATACCCCTGTAAGAGCCTGGGTCATGGATGACCCGGAATATCAAATGGATTCCCAAATCCGAGTGAGTCTGCAGATGGATTCTTCTGGAGCCGGGCAGGTGAAGGCCCATACTCTACTCTCCGGGCAGTCACAGGCCCGGGCTCTTGTAATCTCCCGGGAACTTTCTACCCGGGCCACCTCGATATGAGCACCGCACTCGAGTATACTAGCAGAATAGGGTGTGGGTGACTGCCCTATCTCTGACACCAGGCCGATGGGTTGACAAAATCAGATAGACGAGATATGACTAGTATATGAATTGACGTATCAGGATATAGGGTACAGTCAGCCGCCCTACTATAATTAGTAGGTAGCACGGAGAACGAGGTCATCATTACTTTTTCTACTATAAATAGCAGGTTCTCTCTTTACATTTACATTCATTCATTCATTCACACCAATATCACAGCCATCACTTGGCTACATTGGTTTTATTGCTTGAGTACTCTGCTGACTTAAGCATCGGAGTGGTCACGCCGGACACCCCTCCGGCGCCCATTCACGAGTTCCTCTCCTTCTCTTCAGGTCATAGTGGAAGCTATAGCTCACAAGTTCATCTACTTTGCTTATTTTCCTGAACAACATTATAAATTATTGATTCGATCCGGTGGAGCACCCGACCCAGCTCACCCATTTCACTAGGATCGCATCACTAAGAAAAACAAAAAAGAAAAAAAAAAATTTAAAATTTGAACAAACCCACCAAGATTTACCCATTTTAAAGAGAAACTGCACCAAAGATTCGATTTTTCCTTCAAAAAAGGTAATAAAAAGAAGTACCATACCATCTGGAGAGAGAGCTAAAGAGCATTCACGCAAAAGGGTTGCTGCCAAAGCAGCTGAGAAGAGCAAAACGAAAGAACACACTTTCATTTCTCAGATTCAAAATGTGAGTTTCCTGTGAATCTGCACATCAAGACAAGGTCTGAACTATGTTCTGAGCAATTTTACTCCAATATTTTTGTCTTTTAAATGGAGAAGAAATGCGACAAAGAAATGAAGAATGATAAAAAGCAAAAACAATTATCAGTTTTCGGAAGTGGGCAAAGGTATATAATGACTAGGCACAAGTCTAGATAAGAAGAATCGAGCATGGATTGTAAATGAATCCAGTGTATTTATAAGTTTTTTGAGACAGTTCGATAATTTTTTATTTGTATTTGAATTTATCGAGCTCGAGCTAAACTCGAACAATTTCAAAAATTTTTCGAATCGAACTCGAGCCAAAATTATTTTATTTGATAATTCACGAGTAGCTCACGAATTTTAATAGTTTATTAATATAACATAATATAATATATGTATATTCCGAGTCTTTCGAACTTTTTGAGCTTTCAAACCATCATTCTTGAACTTTTATGTCTGGGAAATAGTTCGAATGGCTTGCAAATATATTCGAACATTTCGAGCCGAAATCGATCAAAAAAATTTAAAATTTTCGAGTTTCGGGTCGAGATCGAACTATAATATACTTCATTCGAGTCTTAAATTTTTATTAATATCCAAATCGATTCATTTACACCTCTAATTATTCAAACATCCTTATGTCTTTCCTTGGTGTTGATTTTTGGGTTCAAGATTTTGAGATAATAATAATTATATTTTATATAATTTTTAACCTTTATAAGTTTTTTTCAATTAAAGAAAAATATTGTTATAATTAATCTTCTCATTTGAGATTTTTATACATAAATAAACTGGCATGGCCAATATTATGACATACTTATGTGTTCATATTTTGATAATTTCAAAGGCCTTTCTTATAGGATATACTAAAAAAAATATTAATTTTACTAAAATATGTACAAAAACTTTTTTTTATCTCCAAAATACAAACCAAATATCAAGCAAAAGCCTCCAATTTTATCTACAATTTTAAATTTTTATTGATATTTGAGCCATGAGACATACATAGCCATTGTCTTCGTTTATTTCATCTTACCCATGTGGGTATTGTCCTCATGATAGGATGGATGGCCAGATTTGTCAATGCATATATAGGACCCACTTTTTTTTTTGAAATTTTATGTATGGCAAGATCTTACCCGTTGAAATGAAGAGAGTGTAGTGCCCACATAGATAGGATCTCATTAACTGTTGTCTTCAGTGAGTGGAATTTAATAAACTCTCGCGCTAGACTCTGCGTGATATACACTCCCTCTATATGGTAAGATCAATATAAAAAAAACCAATGGATGAGAGTGTGAACGACATTCGAAATGATGGCGCGCGAGATTAAAAGTATTACAAAATAAAATCGAAGCTGCAGTTTTCGAGTCAAGCAAAATTTTTTGGCGGCGGATTGCATAGGTGTATTTTTTGGAATAAATAGTTTTAATAAAAATAACTTGCGCGCAAATGGTTGTGTTCGGTTTTAATAAAAATAACCTGCGCGCAAATGGTTGTGGGGACCCGGACGCTAATCAAGTTCTTAATCATCATTGGGACTAATTAATCAATTATAAAACATGGTCTAAAATTTTTTTCTTTTAAAATGCGGAACGTAGTGACATAAAACATACATATACACTTCTCAGTATATAAAAGTACAAATCCTGTACCACATACATTTATTCAACTAAGGTTTAAACAGCTAATGTCAAGTGTCCGACCCTATCTCTAATCCAAGTCCGGAGCCTCCACTCTAATCACGATCTTTCCTCATCTCCTGGACCCTGAACCTGTCCCACCTGTTGTCATGTACACATACAGACAAGAACAGCCGGATAACTCCGGTGAGAATAAATCCCAGTATAAATCAACGAAACATGCAATCATATAAACAAATATAAAGCATGTAATCAGGTAACAGTAATATGTATCAAAATCTGAAACATAATTACAATTCTACAATTCAGATTAGACTCAATCCTAGTCTAGGGATCCCGGTTTCCAAATGTGGTGTTCCTATATCGAATTCCGTAATAGAAGGAACTCTGATCCTATTACTCGATATAACCAAATATGGTGTTCCTATATCGAATTCCGTAATAGAAGAATTCCAATCCTATTTACTCGATAACCAACATCCGGTGTCCTGACCTAACCGTCATGGACTGTAGCTCTATCGCTAATATCCTTATCTTGAGACATCGTGCAATGTGCCCGTGGCGATCCCACCACTGTCAGACACTTCCGTCCCAAGATTTCTATACTATCTTGTGACATCGTGCAATGTTCCCGTGGCGATCCCACCACTATCAGGAACTTCTGTCACAAGATTACTCATCTGATACCTGCTATTTATAATTCCAGAGAACAAGTACATCAGTCAAATCAATGCAAATATCAATACAATAAAGTAAAGTATGTGATTTAGGGAAACTCAAGTCTAAACCGACTCAAGTCGATCTCCCAGTACCACATTGACTTATAACTTTCTTTCATCGGTTTCTGGCTCAGTCGAAGTCCTGAATTCACAGTCTGTCTGGCAATGACAATATCAATAATCTCATGTCAATATACATTTCAAATCAATAACAATCTGATCAATCTTGATTTAATTCAAAATCAACGGCATAACGGTACAATTTCAATATTCCCGTCAATACCAAATCCTCAGATCACAGTTACAATCCATAATCCATATCCAATACAATTCGTGATCCAATCACAATTCAAATCTGTCTGATATAAATCAATATACCCTAAAAATTCATAAGAATTCCATAATCAATCCGTTTCTTAATCTGACTTCGATTCTATGATGTCTAATATGTCAAGAACAACATATATGAGTTCCATTCAATTCTGACAGTATCATAATTCTAAAACATGTCAAAACGTAGTAAAACTTACGTCCAGTTGTAGCCTACGTCGATAGGAACTCAATACCAAAGTCGGATTCAAAATCAGACGGACGGATTTCTCACAAAAGGCGTAAGGATTTTTCTTAAACTTCCCTCGACCCTTTCTCGATTTCATACTGAATTTTCGAAGGAATCCTACTATGTATATATCCATGCATGCATACGTCGAGGTGGCCTCATCTTTGCAAAACATGTCGCACCGCAGGTGCGCTACATTCCGGACCGCTGGTGCGATCAGCGTACTGATCCACATCCATTTTCAGAAACTACGACCGCGGGTGCGGTCTTGTTGGCACCGCGGGTGCGGTCTTGTTTCTTACCGCGGGTGCGGTGACCCTACTGTATCAATTCCCAAAATTCCAGTAGCACGACCGCGAGTGCGGTCTAACCATGAGCGCGGGTGCGGTGTTGCTTCGGCAACACATTCAAAAATTCAGAATAAATGGCCGTACATTATCTTAAATCGTGTCTTCGTTGACCCTTCAATAATCACGTTAAATTATAAGTCAATAATCGTTAATGAACAGTGATTAATTTTCGGACATTACAATGGTTGTGTTTGGTCTTCGGGGGAATAATTTTGCCTTTAGAAATATATTCGGAAGAATGTCATGTGCATTTAGAATGGTCAAAACAAATCAATTACTCGAGCCGATTGATGAACTATCACAACTCGCTATTAGGTGGGATAGGTGGATTGGCTCACCATTTGGGCATGTGACCTATTTTATGTCATGGGGTGTGCTGACTCGATGAGATTTTCTAATTTTGCATTGAATTTTTAAGTACAAGATTGGTCGGCCCGTATTTTGGTTGGTCGTGATTTTGCCAACCAAACCAACCAGGGCTGGCTAAAAACCCGAAATTCCCGACCCTACCCGATTCCCATCCCATTCCCTTCCCGCAAATTTCCTGACCCACAGGTTCGGGATTTTTCCCGTCCCGATTTATTTTGGGAGAAGGGTAGGGTATATAATCTCCTCCCGACGGGATTTTCGTCCCGACCCGAAAAAATATTATTAAATTTTATATTATTTTTAATTAATAATATAGTTATAATTAACATTGTAACACCCCAATTAACAACTAAGTATTCGTAAAATAAAATTTAGTGATATATTTATGTTAAATAATATAAGTCTAATTTTTAGACAATAATTTAAAAACAAATAAATCATGAATATGATTTGGTATTATCTTATAACTAATTATGAGTCCTTTTATAAGTATCATTAACAATTAAGTTAAATGAATATTTAATTTTGGGTTTGGGCTTGAATATCATCCACAATATATTTAAATTGAATAATCAACCCTATAATTCACATTGATCTTTCACGTTGCACGCATCAGCGGCGTTGCAAGGCATAGAGAAGAAAACCCAAGAATCTTCCATCTCAAGGTCTCGAGAGATTTCAAAAAAAAAAATTCGGGATATCACATCCCTACCCAACAGGATCCCGAATGTTCGGGAACCCGAACATTCGGGTCCCTACACTTGTCGGGTACGGGATTGTGGAAAAAAAAGATTCCCAATTTTTATCGGGACGGGGATTGGCTATGATAATTACGGGACGGGTCTCTACCCGATCCCACCCCTAAAACCAACATCTTTTATGCGGCAAGGTCTGTAAATCCGCCTTACTTAACATATTTTGACAGCTCTTTATTTAATAATTTTATGTAAGAAAATTTTAATCATGTTTGTAGATACCAAATTTGAATATAAAAAATATTGAAGTAATTATTTTTAAAATGATAAATTATTATATTTTAGATAACCGATATATTGATGTAAATATATAATAATGAACCGATTAAACTGAACTACTAATTTGAAAATTACTCGAGTAAAAAAAAGCTCATAATCAAGTTGAAATAACCAATAAAGTGGAAAAAATACTTATCTGATCCTTTTGTAAAATTCAGCTCAAGTTTCAATGTTTTGGAATGGTGGAAAGATAATACAAAGACATTTCGAGGCTGTTCAAAGATCTTCAATGATGTTTTTTCAAACTACTAAAAAGAATTATAAAATTTGTATAAGTATCATAAATAAATAAATAAACTACTAAAAAATGAATTAAAGAGCATATTATTAAGGAATGGTCCGTGGGCTCGGTCTTGTCAGAATTTCCACGGGCTTGGCCGCTTTGATATGTTCTTGAGCTCGGTCTTTTTTTGAAGAGAATACGAGCTCTGACTTTTAAGAACTCTGGTCCATACGATGCATAACCCTTAACGAGTTAAGCCAATTTCAGAGATGTGCTTGGATCCCCAACGATTTTAGGAGACATCAATAATACATATATGTGTGTGTGTATAAACACACACTTCGTTTTGTTCCGATATACTATTTTCATCTCAATAATAAACATTTATATTTGATTTTGTTTCCGATTTCGATGTATATATTTTTTAAATTGAGTCTTTTTTTTAAATGTATCAAATGATGAATGGATTTTTGGTTTATATTAGGAAGGGAAAAAAGTTTATTATAGGATACAAAACTATTCCCTAAAAAACCAACATGGCACGAACTTTTCATAATTTCATTGATTATTCTATCATTATATTATATGGTTATCTTATAAAATCTAAAATATAATAATTTTAAAAATAATTACTTAGACATTTTTTATATTCAAATTTGATATCTACAAACATAATTATAATTTTCTCACATAAAATAACTTGTTATGTCAAATAAAACAGAGTAGGTCTTATATGAGACCGTCTCACGGATCTCAATCTGTGAGACGGGTCAACCATACGCATATTCACAATAAAAAATAATACTCTCAGCATAAAAAGTAATACTTTCTCATGGATTATCCAAATAAAGATCCGTCTCACAAAATAAGATCCGTAAGACCGTCTCACACAAGTTTTTACTAATAAAATATTAGAAAATTTCTTCTGAATATATTTCTAAAGGTAAAATTTCAAAATTATTCCCCCGAAGACCGAACGCAACCATTTGCGCGCGTGAGTTGTTTTTATTAAAACTATTTCTTCCATTCAAAATTTTGCTTGGCTGGGGAACTGCAGCTTGGATTTTATTTTTGTAATAATATTAATAAACAATCTCACGCGCCATCATTTCGAATGCCAGACACACTTTTATCCATTGGTTGTTTTACATGGATCTTACCATAGAGAGGCAGTGTAGTTCACGTAGAATCTAGCGCGATTGTTTGTTAAATTCCACTCAACTGAACGGCAACGGCTATGTATGTCTCATGGCTCAAATATCAATAAAAATTTAAAAAATGTACAGAAAATTGGAGGCTTTTGCTTGATATTTGGTTTGTATTTTGGGGGATAACTTTTTGTGTATTTTATTTTTAATTTAATTTCGACCGATTATTTAATTAAGAAAATATTTTCTTTATGCGTATTTGATATACATATAAAAAGATCATTTTTTTAATTAAATAGTTGATCGATGTTATTTTACAAATTTTCTCTAATTTTTTTTTAAAATTTTTTGTACATATTTTAGTAAAATTAATATTTTTAAGATATATCCTATAAAAAAGGCTTTGAAATTATCAAAAATATGAACACATAAGTATGTCATAATATTGGCCATGACAATTTATTTAAGTATGAAAATATCAAATTTAAGATGAAAAGAATAATTATAATGAATTTTTCTTTAATTGAGAAAAACTTATAACGTTTAAAAATTATATAAAAAAGAGAATTATTAGTATCTCAAAATCTTGAACCCAAAAATCAACATCAAAGAAAGCCATAACGATGTTTGAATAATTAGATGTGTACACGAATCAAGTTGAATATTAGTAAACATTTAAGATTCAAATGAAGTATATTATAGTTCGAGCTCGATTTGAAACTCGAAAATTTTAAATTTTTTTCTTCGAGTTCGGCTCGAAATATTCGAATATATCTGCAAGCCATTAGAACTATTTCCCAAACATAAAGGTTCGAGAATGATGGTTCGAAAGCTCGAAAAGTTCGAAAGACTCGGAATATACATATATTATAGTATATTAATAAAATATTGAAGTTCTTGAGCTACTCGTGAACTATCAAACTAAATAATTTTGGCTCGAATTCTGTTCGAAAAAAGTTCGAACTTGTTCGAGTTTAGCTCGAGCTCAATAAATTCAAATACAAAACTCGAAAAAATTGTAAATATGTTCGATTTGTTTACCGTGTTTGATTCTTCAACTTAAAATCTTATCTAGACTTGTGCCTAATCATTATAGATTTTTACTAGTAAACGCAGTGTAATTATACCTTTGCCCACTTCCAAAAACCTATCATTATTTTTGCTTTTTATCATTCTTCATTTCTTTGTCGCATTTCTTCTCCATTTAAAACTAAAATTTGAAAGAAAAATATTGGAGTAAAATTGCTCAGAACATAGTTCAGACCTTGTCTTGAGGTGCAGATTCACAGGAAACTCACATTTTGAATCTGAGAAATGAAAGTGTGTTATTTCGTTTTGCTCTTCTCAGCTGCTTTGGCAGCAACCCTTTTGCGTGAATGCTCTTTAGCTCTCTCTCCAGATGGTATGATACTTCGTTTTATTACCTTTTTTGAAGGAAAAATCGAATCTTTGGTGCAGTTTCTCTTTAAAAAGGGTAAATCTTGATGGGTTTGTTCCCATTTTAATTTTTTTTTTATTTTTTGTTTTTCTTAGGGATTGCATTGTTGGAAGTGAAGAACAGTTTGAATGACAGCAAGAATTTTCTGAGAAACTGGAACGATTCTGATGATTCTCCTTGTAAATGGATTGGTATTTCTTGTGGCACTCAAGATTCAAGAGTAATATCTATGTGTGTGGCTCTTTTATCAGTGTTCAAGCCTTTCTTTTTCTTTTCTTTCCTTTTTTTTTAATCTTTTGTCCTATGGGGTTGTTCCAATCTTGCTTAAAGTTCCGTGTGATTACTTGTAGAAACTTGCCATATATGCAGTTTGAGGGGATTATATCTCCTATCATTGGTAAACTCAATCGGTTACAGAGATTGTAAGTTCCATAATTATTATTATATGTTTTTATTCAAAGGTTGGTGCTACTGCGTATTTTGATTATATTTTCATTGATTCATTAACATAGGGCACTTCATCAGAATAGTCTTCATGGTTTCATTCCCTATGAAATTGCAAATTGTTCCGAACTAAGAGCTCTGTAAGTGGAAAAGCGTCCCCCTTTTTCATTTTCTTAGTTATGTTTTGTATATTTTTCAATTTGTCTTTTTACCCATTTTCTTGAAATTAAAACTGTTAATGTAGGTATCTTCGGGCTAACTATTTTCAAGGAGGCATACCCTCAAATATTGGAAACCTTTCTATGTTGACTATATTGTAAGAACCTTGTATCGTTTCATCTGTTAATCACAAGCCCTGTTGTTTGATTAAAGTGTTCGAGTGATCGATATTAATTATCGTTATACAGGGATTTGTCTAGCAATACACTTAGAGGTGCCATACCCTCTTCGTTAGGACGATTAACCAGATTGAAATATCTGTAAGTTGACTGGTACTGCTTTCATCATTTATGTGCTTTTATTTTTTAGGCAAATTTGTTAAGGTAAAGCTATGAATTTTTGACACTGTTAATTAATTTCTTCAGGAACTTGTCTACAAACTTCTTGTCAGGTGAAATCCCCGAAGTTGGAGTGCTAAGCAAGTTTGGAAACTCGTCGTAAGTCCCTTTTTACCGTAAGTTGAAAATGAAATATTATGGCAAATTATTATTGGATCATCAAATTCATGAGCAACCAGATTGTTTTTCTTATGTTCGTTGGTTTTCACCAACAAGAACTTTCTTATTTTGTCATCCTTAGGTAAAGTTGAAGATTTTGACACTGATCTGCATATCTATGCTCGTGCACAGGTTTACTGGTAACTTAGATCTCTGTGGCCGACAAGCAGGCAAGCCATGCCGAACCTCACTAGGATTCCCTGCTGTATTGCCTCATGCTGCCAGCGATGAAGCAGTAGGTATTAACATCATCATTTGACAATGTGATTGCAACCTAATTATTGACTTTAAACTGAAGTTCTAAGGTTCCCATTTTGAGAATATGCTTCTCTATCCAGTGCCTGAGGGACGATCCTCCCACTTCATCAAAGGAGCTGTGATTGGTGCAATATCCGCGTTAGGCCTTGCGTTTATTTTGCTTTCTGGCTTTCTCTGGATTTGGTTGCTGTCAAAGAAAGAAAGGGCTATTAAGAGATATACCGAAGTGAAGAAGCAAGTCTACAAAGAACCAAGTAAAAAAGATTCCTATAATAATCTTGCAAAATTTTTAATC
This sequence comes from Primulina eburnea, assembly GCF_022965805.1. Lineage (NCBI taxonomy): Eukaryota > Viridiplantae > Streptophyta > Magnoliopsida > Lamiales > Gesneriaceae > Primulina > Primulina eburnea. The sequence goes on from NC_133118.1 coordinate 29,723,557, forward strand.
TTCTAGTTGGTCTTTCATGGTTTGTTTTTCTTTTTATTTTTCTAGGTGCCAAGCTTATCACTTTCCATGGTGATCTTCCATACCCTTCTTGTGAGCTAGTAGAAAAAATTGAATCCCTTAACGAAGAGGATATCGTTGGTGCTGGAGGATTTGGGACTGTGTACAGAATGGTTATGAACGATTGTGGAACGTTTGCTGTCAAGAAAGTCGATCGTACACGAGAAGGTTCAGATCAAGTTTTCGAGAGGGAGCTGGAAATCTTAGGTAGCGTCAAGCATATTAATCTAGTCAACCTCAGAGGTTACTGTAGGCTTCCCACGGCAAAGCTCTTGATCTATGACTATTTATCCATGGGTAGCTTAGACGATTTCTTGCATGGTATGCTTTCAACTTTTCTCCTCGAACCACTAACTTTAAGTCAAATAGTTACTTGTAAGAAAGATTATATGCTATTCATTGACTTTTTGCGTGGCTTTTAGAAGAATATTGGGTAGAGAACAGATCCTTGAATTGGGCTGCTCGATTAAGGATCGCCACCGGTTCTGCGAGAGGATTAGCTTACCTACATCATGATTGCTGCCCTAAAATAGTTCATCGTGATATAAAGTCTAGCAATATACTACTCGACGAGAACCTTGAGCCTCATGTTTCGGACTTCGGTCTTGCCAAACTGTTGGTTGACGAGGATGCTCATGTCACAACTGTTGTTGCAGGAACATTTGGTTACCTGGCTCCAGGTTTGTTCTACGTGTTTAATGCACTAAGATTTCTGAGTCTCATGACTAGCGATCATCGATTGCTCTACAAAAGTTTTTTTTTAAAAAGAAACGGTGTTATGGTACTATGTTTGCTTGAAGAAAATTCAAAACCCTTCCCGAAATCCTCATCAATAACAAAACTTATCATGTTCTTTATTTAAACGTGGAACAGAATATCTGCAGAGTGGAAGAGCCACAGAGAAGTCGGATGTCTACAGCTTTGGCGTCTTACTGCTAGAACTCATAACCGGAAAACGCCCCACTGATCCGACCTTTGTCAGGCGTGGATTAAATGTTGTTGGTTGGGTATGTCAAGCCAACCTTTTTTCAATCTTGTTACCAGCAAATGTATAAAATCAGAAGCAGCAAAATCAGACTGTTAGTGGCTGTATAACTGTATTGTGGTAGAAAAGCTTAATCATTTCACATTAAAATGATGTACAGATGAACACCCTTTTGAGAGAGAATCGATTGGAGGACATGTTGGATAAAAGGTGCGCTGATGCAGATGTAGAGACGGTAGAGGCAATCGTAGATATAGCAGCAGAATGCACTGATGCTAATCCAGATGACCGCCCCTCGATGCAACAAGTACTTCAGTTTTTGGAGCAAGAGGTCATGTCACCTTGTATGAGTGAATTTGTGGAGTCTCCATCCGATAAATCTTGATTGATTGCTAATTATCAGTTAACCTATCGTTTTAGAAGCATGCTAAACCAATGATTTTTTTTTTTCCTGATACCCATTGTCTCGTGGGTATTATGATTATGATTCTCGTGTTCATCGGACTGAGTTGTATTCGCACATTCAAGTTGAATGTGCATTTTCTCTTTGGTACTCACATTGCCTTGTAGATTATTTTTGTTTTGTATTGTATCTAATGTTTTGGATGGAAGAAACCAGTTTTGATCATTCATGGAATTAAGTTGTACTGTTGGCACTGATTTGAAATGAAATCAGATCATTTCTTAAAATTTTCCAAGAAATGAAATAGAACATCATCCTGTGAAATCACAATCAAAACCGTTCAAACATGGATAACAACAGTGTACTTCAAATCACTGTCAAACAATATTGAATTTATTTCCAAAAGAAAATGAAAGATCCAAATCAACCTTCTGTAAAGTTATTGTATGATTAAATATACAGAGTTTCACAACTTAATTTATTTCCAAAAGAAAATGAAAGAAACTGAATTTTTCTTGAACGTTTTATAGATTTTGACAAGAATTGGAATTGGAACATTTGCAAATTGGAGTTGACGTCTCTGAGCAATATGGTTTCCGCTCCAAACTGGAAGCATTGGTTCTGAACTGTCGATTTCGAAATTGTGGTCATTCCTACACGTAACAAAGATATGTATCAAAGAAATCAAGGAATGAAGAGGCCACATCAACATAAATCGTTCTAGCATTCAATTGCACGACGACATAATCCAAAGGCGTTTATAAAGATTGTCACTAAACCATATAGAAAACTAGTCAAAATCACAACACAACAAAAGAACACAATGAAAGGAGCCATTTCTAACATAGGACAGGAACACAACTTTCTGAGTCCTAAAGATGGGATATTATTCATACTTTGTATGCTGTAATGAATATGCTACACGTGAAAACAGATGACAGAGAAGTCCCGGAAGTGCACCTTATGGAGCTCAGTACCAGAAACTAAAGCCATGTTCCTCAGCTGGAAACAAAAGGTAATTGGAATTTGCAGGTGACAGGCAGTACTCGCTTGGAGAAAACTCTGATCCATCAAGCTCAAAAGCATGTGAAGAATCACCAGATTCCGTGAGAGGTGAATTTATCATATTCGAGAAACATGGACTAATTGTATCAGTTACATTACTTCTGGCCGAGCTATGGTTCTTGTTCTTATCACCAACTACTGACACATTGGATTCTTGGTGTCTTTCCAGCAGAATTCCAGAAAACTCTTCAGCATCACAAATTTGTGAGTTTTGCTTCTCATTACATAAAACAAACTTGTTATCTTTAAGGTGTAGAACCTATAAGAAAAAACAAACATTAGAAAACATGTCATATGATATAAGAACGTAAAACTCGAGAGTAACTAATCACCACCTCCATTTTTAGTTTATCGTTGACATTGAGAAGATTATCATAGTCAGTTTTCAGGCTATCATAGCTTGCAAGTAATATCTCATAATCTGTTTCCAGCTGCTTTGTCTTGCAACGTGCTCGACGGTTCTGAAACCATACTGCAATCTGTCGAGGCTGCACGCCGAGCTCTTTTGCTAGCTGGATCTTTCTTTCTGGTTCGAGTTTATTATCTACTTCAAAACTCCTCTCAAGAAACTGGATTTGATCGATTGAGAGGCGACTCCTTTTTTCCGTTTCGTTAAAATACTCATCAAAAACTTCGTCTACGATCTCTTCTTGGTCACAGGAGTAAAGATATGAGTTTCTTGATTTGTTCACCCCAACAGCTCCAAAACTAACCATGGTACCGGATCCTGGCCACAAAGCAGACTCGAAATACATCAGACAATGATACTAGACTTGACTGAAGCTAACAAACCATTCACAACATAGCTTCAAACAAAAATTCGAGAAATATTACAGTCGTTTTCGATAGGCTATTACAGAAGCAAAATGGTTCTTTTTTTTTAAAAAAAAAAAAGTCAACAAAATGGTTAGTCGTTGAGAATTGCAAACACCGTGAGTACTGAGTATTGGATCGAAGAACACCTTCAACAAAAATGAAGATTCTCAAAAAATAGAATAAATAAGTCAAAGCGAGTTAATTCAAGAAAGGAGACAAAAAAAAACAAAGAAATCAAATACCGGAAGACGAGTTTGCACCTGATTTAGCGAGGATTGGATCGAGAGGCCGATCGCAACAAGGCCTCTTGCGTTTCTGCGTCTGCTTCTTTGTATCACTGGTGATCCAATCCGCCATGGCCGATTAAATTGACTTCAAGCAGTATAACGATAATGAGATTTCCAAGAACCGGCACGAAAACAACTACTTTTTTCTAATTTATATCTTTCCCTTGAATCTCTACAACAAACCCTTTTCCCGCTGTGGATTTCGAGAAATGGGAATCAAATTTTATGACGAAAGAAGCTGGTGATGATGATCTCTGTGATATGGGAAGTGTGCGAACAACGGCTGCTCGTGACATCCTCCATCTTTCTACACTTTATTCAGCAAAAATTCACTTTTTCTTCCGAAATTTTTGTAGATGTCCAGAATTTCAAATTCTGAACAAGGAAAAATCCACCGGCGGTTCTGAAGGAGAATATCTAGTAAGGTATCATAATTCTTCACTTCTTTCTGGGTGGAAAAGAACGAAGATTTGACGTTTATTATCCAAAAGAGAAGATCGAATTCGCGTTTCCTGTTTGATATTATAATTTTTTTTCGCAAAATTCCAAAGAACTACCGGCGCGAGAGATGAGATGGTGCTCCAGAAGAAGAAGACAAAAGACGAATATAATGGCAAGAAAGTGTGTGGCTGATGATATCTGACGTTAGCCTTTACGAGACTTAATATTCCATGTTTTTTTTAATCAGGTTCTAAAAAATCGTTAAAAGTCATGAAACGTGGATGTCGAGCTCCAATTTTTTCAAACTTAAGCGAGATTCACACATGTTTAAACATTAAAAATGTTTTTATCTTTAATGTAATTATAATTATCTCAAACGCTCTGAAGTTGGATGTTTTTGTCGAGTTTCAAACTTAAACGTGTTTAAACGGAGTTTAAACGTGTTTTTTAAAACACTATTTTTAATCAGTTTTATGGATTTTTATTCGAAAAACAAAATAACCGACAATAAAATAATTAAAAATAAATTTTTTTTGAAAGGATTTCACGTATCTAAAAATTAACCGATGACAAAATAATAACACCTAATTATACGACGAAGGAAAAGTTTAAAAAGTCAAAGTGCATTTATAATTTTTTTGATAATATTAACAAGTTAGTGGCTTTTGCGTGCACCACCATCCCAAACTCATCCATTACACACCTAGCAAATTATGTATTGACCCATTCAGTTTTGACTCGAAAAGTGTTTTCTTTTCCTTCTAAATTAATTTCTATAATTTCCAAAAATAAAGAATTAAAAAAATAATTAATGGTATTAACAAGAGATCCACGATTACATCATCTTGCAAAAAAAGAAAAATTAATAATAATAATAATAATAATCCTAGTACTCGATATTTAGAGTGAATTTAGTTATAATTATGCCACTCAAATTTTTTAAACGGTATACCAGCTCAAGTTATCATGTTTCGATTTATCTACTTTATCACACACAACACACACACATATATATATTAAAAATAAATAAATAAAAATAAGATCTAATGTTACTAAAATAATATTTTTAATAATGCTCAAAATCAAAATAATATATATATATATATAATCAAAAAATAAAAAAAAATATTTTTTAAAGGAAAAAAACGATTTTTTTAAATTAAAATTTGGGGATCGGTCGGACCGGTTCGTGACCAGTTTTGGCCTGTTTTTATCGTATGGTCCAATTTTAATTTATAGTATTTTCTACTACACAAATACACAAGGTATAATCGGCTCTTAACATCATTGTTTGGCAAAATGAAAAATACATAAAATATTACATAAATTGGCATCCTTTTTTGGACATTAATTTGTTTCACCAAACAAGGCGTAGTGTCTATATAAATATAAAGACAGCTATGTTCAATTTTAAACATAAATAGTAATGGTGGCCATGTTCGTGTTTGCTTACATTATATATCACTCCTTGAAAATGATAGCGACGTTCGATATTACAAATAATTGATTTATTCCAACTATAAAATTTAATCCGACTCACTATAGACAAGGTCATTCCCGATTCTTAGCTGCACCCGTTTGGTTTTAGTTCATCTTTCGATCGAAATGAGGCCGAACCCGAATCGGGTATGAGTCGGATTGATCTGTTTTTAGAGAAGATGGTGAAAATTAGAAGACATTTTTTAGGTGTGTAGAATTGTTTGAAAAATACATGAATGAGACGAGACAACTTGTATTCTTCCACTTTCTGTTGTCATGACTTTATATCTCTTTGTGGTCCGTGGATAAAATTGCAGTTATTGTTCTTAACGAGTGGTCAAATTATTGGAGTTGGTGGTGTTTGAATAGATAAAAAACTTGTGTAAGAACGATCTCACATGTCGTATTTTGTGAGACATATATCTTATTGGGTCATTGGAAAAATATTACTTCATGCTGATAATTTTTTAAATATATGTACTTTGCCCTCTCATATAAAGTCTGAAACGTAACAAAAGACATACCGAATATTTCAGAATTTGATTTTTACATTGCTGAACGAGATTCGTACAGACTTAACCAACGTGGTTACTGTTACGTGTTACAGATAATATTAATTGTTTTTACTCAGCTCAATGTTGCGACTAGCGATATGTCACGTGTATAGCAAAATGAACGAGGGGATCTAATGGAATTGAATTCAAATTCAGTCTTACCACTGCATTATTTCCATGACTCGAACTAGGGGTTCATCGTCGTTTGTTTTAATTTATCTATTTCGTTCGGTGACTTTTGAATGTATCCAAACCGAACATTGTATTCGGTCGTTTCGTTTGGTATATAATGGACCGTTGATGTTCGTTGTTCGGTTAATTAATATATATAAAAGTAAAAAAACTAATCTTTCAACTTATTAATTATAAACATATTCAAATTCAAATCATAGCATGCTTGATGAGTGTCGCAATCTAATACATATTCAAATGCAATTCAAACAATCAAAACATAAAAAGCTAAAATAAGTTGAGCCCCAAAAAAAACCCTAAACTCAATTTGACTACAACCACACCACAGGCGATCTCCATTCATATCCAAAAAAAGAAACATAAAATCGAAAAATCATAAGTCTGTCAAATAGAACACAAAACCGTCAAACTCAGAGAGAGGAAGAAAGCGCTGATTTTCTGTGCAAAGATTAGCTACGCTAGGGCCGCTAGTTTAATTTTGAAATGTTAGATATGTAATAATTCATATATAATACAGTTTGCGACTAAAACTATAAAGCGGAACATAGGGACTAACTAATAAATTCATAAATGCGGTCGGTTGGTATTCGGATTCCAGTACACAAAACCGAGAACCGAAACCGATATTCAAAAACTCCAAAACCGACCGAAATGGGATTCAAAAACACATTAAAAAAATGTTTATATTTATAGTTCATATGGAATATAAAAATAAAAGCAAAACCCTTATATTAAAATAAATGTATTTTAATAACAAATAATTTTTTTATAAGATAGTTTTATATATTAATTTTGTGAAAAAAATCTTCGAATCGAGCCCGTTCATGATTATATATTAATTAGTGTTTAAAATATAGAAGTAAAAGCCCAATACAGAAGACCCAATAGATCAAGGCCCATCTGAAACACAAATAAAAGCCAGCTCAAATTTATTTCCTCTGTCCACGCTCTCTTCGGGGTCTCTTTCTTGATTTGAGCAGCGGGGTGAGTTTTCTAGGTACTCTGGCGGCGGCTCATGGCATATGCTACCCGGTATTGATCGAACAGGAGTCGCTTGATTTGGCAAGGCGGAATACATACGAATCGGGGGAGAGCACGGAAATTGATTTTGTGGCGTCTTTGCAACTGAAAGATATGAAAGCAAAGAACTTTCGGAAAAGAAGTCTAGAGGTCGAAGATGAAGATCCCGACCATGAAAAAAGGTGCTATTTTTTATAAAATAGTTTCATATCAGGGTTATTTGTTGCGATTTGCCCCGAGCTTACGTCTCTAGTACATTGTCTCCAAGTGATTGGATATTTGGTTGTTATTTGCCCCGAACATGTCTTTGCCATGGGTTCTTTAACTTGTCATGTGTCGGCCACATCTTCCAAGTAATGTAGCTGATGCCGCAGAAGGTGTGGACTGCCTCAAAACTACGCCTTTAACAGACTTAACCCAGGGATTTATTAAATAAAGTTTACATTCTTTTGGAAAATGGCCCAAAATGGAATGAAACCATAAATTGTCTGCTTTATTCACGCTTAGAGTATTGATTGATGGATGGTTATTCAATTAGATTAGCTTTGGCGCTGGAGGAGGTAAAATACCTGCAGAAGCAAAGGGAGAAGAAATCTGGAATACCCGCATTGCCCATCCCTGCAACGTCTGTGGCTGCAAGTGGTGTGGCTTCCAACAGCAGTGCCGGTGGTTTGGTTCACAAAGTAAATGATAAGAGTGAAGGTGATGGAGAGAAGGATGATTTGGTTTTGCAGGACACCTTTGCTCAGGAAACTGCTGTCATGGAGGAGGACCCCAATATGTATGTATTTTCTCCTCGTGTACTCTTTGAACTTCTTACGGGGTTTAAGGCATTAAGCGTTTTTATACAATGCAATTGCTTTATGATTTCAATTACTTTGCCTTTTATCATGTTCTTTCTGAAGCAACAATAATTTGTTTTGATTTGCAATTTGAATAGTTTGTAACGAGTATGGGACGAAATAATGGCTTTTTATGAAGAATGGTTTTTGCTCTAGGTGGCAAAGCCACGAAGTTCATTTTTTACACTTAAAGAGGAAAAAAGCTTAATGAGCATATTCTCTGCATGGATGATAAGAGCAATTGAGGCTGCATATGTGAAGATTATAAAAATGGATTTGTACAAAGTCACAAACCATTGAAACCCTTTTTGCCCATGAAAGTGAGGAAATTCATTTTCCTTTTTCTACTTATCAAATTTTGACGGAGATACTAGTGAATCAACATGGTAATTACTTTTCATTGTTTTCAAGGATACATAGGGTGGTGCAGCAGCAGCTATCTTGTATTCTAATGTGGCAAATATTCACTATCTAAGGGTCATGCTATGTGTTTCCGTGTAAGACAGTGAATGTTGTTTTGATTTCAAGTAATTCGGACCAAGTTATAACACATGGCTTGTTCATTAGTTATATGAGAATGAAGTTGGAATTTAATACTTTAAATTTGGTGAGAAGAATATGTATGGAATATAAAAATATTAACTCTGAAATTGAAATTTTCCAATTTTCTAAAAAAATTTGTGATCTTTTAATTATTTATAAAACAATCAATCCAGTGTTTCTGATGTGATATCCAGTGTATTTACTTTTGTTCAATTTTATTGCTCTGAATCTAATATGCAGGTTGAGATATGTGGAACAAGAATTGGCAAAGAAAAAGGGAAATAATGTTGACTTGGAAAATCCTGCCGAAAATGAAGTTAAGCGTGCAGAGGATGAATTATATGATATCCCAGAGCATCTTAAAGTAAGTGACTTGACAAGTTTGCTTGCCCCATTCTTCTATTTGTTTTAGTATCAGACTGATTGTCTACTCATCTCTCATGCACCAATGAACATTTGTTGCTAACACAAGTTATTGGATCATCACTTGTAGTCTTTGGTTAATTGCAACTTTGCTCTCACTACAAACCCTGTTGTCCTTGGTGGATTATATTTATATGTTCCTGTGGATGTGCTTTTCTCTCTGGATTTTTTCATATAGTGGTTATCAGCAAGATTTCTGCATTATGAAGCTTAGAGCTCGCTACCCGTATGAATATTCTCTTTTCATGACTCCATTACCAAACCTTATTCTGAAGTGAGTGGAATATTTATCTTGCTGTCCTGTTAATTCCATTTCATTTTACAAATAAGACGATCTAGTCATCTTCTTTGGATATCATTAGTTAGAAATTTTGTTGTTGCATTGTTTGGGATTGTGAATCTTTGCTGATTCATTTTTAAAGTTTAAAGAAATTTGTGCCAAAATTGGATAGAAACTCAACGTATAGCTAAGTTAAAAGTATGTTTCTCATCAAGCTAGAGACGGGATGGCTAGGTAGTGGTGTGTTTGTTGGGCAGAAGGTATTACAAGGGGGTGAACGGTAAAATTCTGAGTCTGTTTGGCATGAGCCTGATTACTCTAAAAGCTAAAAGCGATTCTAGGATATAGTTGATCATCTCTCTATGGTTGATGGACTTGATCGTATACAATGTTAGCAGTCTGATCTAAGGTGGCAAGAAGACGTGATAGAAGAATATCCGAGTTGGTGGGAACCTTAAATGAGTCCAGGTTCCTATTTTCACTTACGAAAAATTATCTGTGTTCTGGGTGCCATAATTTTTTATTCCACATAGAAGTACCCCTAGGAGACCGAGTCTGGTCATGTAACTCAATGGCCAATGCCTGTAGGCATCTCAGTTCTTGACTTGTTTGTCCGCTGGCAATTTAGCAGTTTGTCTGGCTTATACATTGTATTTTAACCTTTTGCTTCAGCGGGTTTGTTAATTTGAGAAAGTAGTAGCAATATGTTAAGCTACCATTTCTGTCTGCTTCTGGCGTTTACTTTGTTAGGGGGCCCATATTAAAAGTCGACATTGAACTTTAGATTACGTAATTTCAAGCCTGAGGAGAAAGCACTGTGCATCTCTTTGTAACTGTACCAGTTGAAGAAATTTCTTTCCCTACTCATACCCTCGTGAAATAGAAACCTCTGTCCTCCTTTTCAATATTTTTGTGTAATCACACGCTGTGGATTATATTCAAACATCATGTATTCTCAACTTTTCTCAGGTGAAGAGGCGAAATTCGGGAGAAAGCTCTACTCAGTGGACCACGGGAATTGCTGAAATTCAGCTTTCCATTGAGTACGCTTCTTGATTCGTGGCCAGAGTCAAATTATTTCTCTTCACGTGGATATTCTGAAGAATTTTTTTTGGGATAAATCCTTTAGCCCCCCCTAGAAAGAGAGAAGCACACGAAAAAACCACCGGGGAAGCTTTCCTTGGTTGCCATATATTTCCCATGCAATCGAGCATATCTTCCAATTTTATAAAAAAATTATGGTGTTGGTTGCACTTTTGGTGTCATTCTAAACCGAGACACTGATTAGGAAGTACCACCAAACGTGTGAAAAATTGACCTTCAATAAACCTTTATTCTAATTGGGAAAAACATTTGGCAGGCAGACTTGGCTGATGAAGGGACTTTACCATCAACCATTGAAAATTTGAAATTTTGTTTTTACGGTGTTTTCCCATTTTAGAAGTGCTTGGGTCTTCAAAAGGAGAGAAACAAATGTTAACCTCAGCACGCACTCTTCGATCTTTGCTCAATCAGTTGTTGATATTGGGTGTTTGGCTGTTTGCTCATACTTGTCACTTCTTTGCAGATACAAATTGAAAAATATCGAGGAAACAGAGGCTGCCAAAAAGCTCTTACAGGAGAAGAGGCTTGCAGGTCGTTCTAAAGTAGAGTCTAGCATCCCCTCAAGTTTCAGTGCTGACTTTTCTCAACGAGGCAAGGACTATGCTGAAAAACTTAGAAAAGGTGAATTTCAAGTTTCCTCACATCACTCATTATGCAGAAGCATGTACAGACAGATTCATCACCCGCAACGTTTACCTGTGTGTTTTCACTATGATTCGGAACTTCCTTTTCCGCTTGAATACTGTTGTTGACCGTTTGTTCAAATATCTAGTATATCGGTTGAGTTTTAATATATTAGCCTTGCTGGCAATCGCTTGGTAGCAAAATCTGGTCCCGAAAAGGACAAGTTCATTTCGATGTTGCGTACCTGATACAATAGCTATGTTTATAGTAACATTAATCAGAAAAGATGGATGCTCAGGGTGTACGAGTCTGTAATAACACCATTACTCAATTTTTTTCTCAGATAATCCGAAGTCGCACAAGGACAAAAGTAAAGATGACGGCGGTGTGGAATCCAAACACCCTGATCCAGCTCCAGATGCTGTGGTTCGAAGACAAGCTGCCACCGATGAGCTCATGCTGGAGCGGTTTCGAAAACGAGAAAGACAGCGTGTAATACGGAGATAGCAAGAATGCTTGATTGCTGATACAGACGACGGGCTAAGATTGCATCCAAGCCCCGGTTTCTACCTATCCGCTTCTCTACCAGTGCTGCCTACCATTATCGTTAGTTTGTTTACTTGCAGTGATTGTCTCAGAAGTATTTGTTCAGAATTAAATGAGACGAAGGCTTTCCCCTTTTCGTTTCCCATGTACCATAGATGTTCATTATAAATTTGCCATCAACGCGGTTTGCAAGATATTGCGTTAAAATAGATTATTAAGTGCATACCGAAAAACAAGAACTGCGAGTTTTCACGTAATCAAAATAAATAAATAAAATGCGTTAAAATAGATTTATTAAGTGCATACCGAAAAACAAGGAATGCGAATTTTCACGTAATCAAAATAAATAAATAAATAAAACTAAAGATCTCTACACAAATTATATTTGTTTTTAATTATATATTAAAATCTGTTCAAAATATATATATATTTTCCCATCATTCTTATTGTAATGAGAAAACGTGACAAGGAAAAGTTTAACACAAAATTACAAAGCAAAAGTTACTATAGTATGATTATATTTTCTTATCTTATATATAATCACATAATATATTAAAATTAAATATATTTTCGTTCTTACAATTAACTCAAGTTTGAAAAATAATTAAAGTTATAAATCATTATATTATTGGTATATATAATTTATCGTCTATGTATTAACATCATCTATCGTCTCATTCCATGAACTAAACATTATCGTATCATCTTATTATGCTGGAGATTGAGGTTGCTCGTATTTAACATCATTTCTTATTTTTTTTGAGAATCAAATAATTTATATAGATCACAAAATTTTTACGTGATTTCTTTGCATAAATTTAGTGAAACAGATTTCTATTTCAACTAGTAAAAAAATATTACTTTACAAAAATTATTAACTTTCATTGTGTTTTCTAAGGAGAGCTACTCCGATAAGAGCAAGACTGGTGTGGATATGGATTCGATTCCCTCGGTATCTTGGAAAACATAGTTTATTCTTGAAGAGAGTTTTTCAAAAGCATCCAAATTATAATATTAATATAATAATCTTGAAAATAATATTGGAAATTTGCCTTGGGCATTGGGCCAATCAGCTCGATCCTTCTGTGCAGTGCCCTTTAAGTCACCGGAGACTAATCCATAAATAGAGAGGTGCCCAATCTGCATCTGGAGTCATTCATTTCCCCAGATTTTTTGTGGGCTCAGAGGCTTTGTTATTACTGCTTTAGAAAGGATCGATGGCGGCGATGATCGGTGCTAGGATAAGCTGCTTGTTGCGGCTGCTTGTGGGGGTTCTTTTAGCTGTTCAGGTACTTTTAATATTCGGTTTTCTATGTTTCTCAGCTATTTTTCGATTGCTTTCCGTGATTCCATGTTTAAGATTCGTTTTTAAAGGCCATGTTGTGTTCAGGACTTGGAAATTTACTGAGTTGGAGTTTGGGACTGGTTACTGTATATCATTATTTAGAAGAATTAAATGTAAATTTTGGAAAAAAAGAATGATTCTTTGACGTGATGGGGCTGTTAGTTCCGCTTGCAGGGGTGGCTGACACTGCTGTAAATAGTCTGATTAATGAGGTTTTTTACTTTCTGTCCCTCCCGTTGATTCATGTAAAGTTTGTGGTTTTTGGTTGAGCATGAACCGAGATCCTGAAGAATGGCGTTTGTTTATTCTTATTTATCTTTCTCTTTGTCAAGAGTTGATGATTTTCTGCTGTTCCCTTTGGGTTCTGCCACGAGCTTGAGCTAGCTCTAAAAGCTGCCTCGTACAGCATTACTTGTTCGTGATTTTTGTACATGTTGCAAATACAAATTTTTTGTGCATAGGATACGTGCATCTGTCTTGGCAATGAGCCCTGATGTGTCGAAAATTAGCCTTAAAATTCCTTTGAATTTCTCTCCTGAACTCTGCTACAGCAGGTCATTGCAGGGAAGCCAATTCCTCAGCTGAAACTTCACCATAAGATTCTTCAGGTAATTTTCTACTCGCATAAGGGGAAATGTTTGTCATTTTGCATTCAGTTTTGAGCTGCAAATTTCCCTTTCAGGACTCTATTGTTCAACGAATTAACGAGGATGCTCATGCTGGATGGAAAGCTTCTATGAATCCTCGACTAGCCAATTATACTGTGAGTTTCAGTGTTGAAGCATTGGATGAAGAATTTGGTTACTCTAATCTATTTAATTTTCAGAAAATTGACCTATTCACTGTCTAAAATGAAAGGATATTGAGATGATGAGAGACTAAGCTGATGATATTATCATTTTGATCTCCAGGTTAGTGAATTTATGCACCTTCTCGGGGTTAAACCAACGCCAGAAGGTTATTTGAAAAGTGTTCCAGTTGTTACTCACGAAAGAGTTCTGAAGTTGCCGACAATGTTTGATGCGCGCACAGCTTGGCCTCAATGTAGCACAATTGCAGACATTCTTGGTTAGTTGCTTGACGCCTATTTAGTTGTGTTTCATTTACTAGTCGCTAACCTTTTTTGTTACTTTGTCACTTTGCCACCTCTTCTTTGTTTGTGCCCATGCAAATATCTGAAATCAAAGATCAGGTAACCTGTTTCTATTTTTTGATAAGTTTTTGCTTGTTTATTTATCCTGTGGTGCATGCATATTCTAGTAATTTTTGGTTTTTTATTTACTTAGGGGCATTGCGGTTCATGTTGGGCTTTTGGTGCTGTTGAATCTCTCTCTGATCGCTTCTGCATTCAGTTTGACATGGTTATTGACGAGCCCTCTAGCTTCTTCTCTTATGTACATCTGATGTTATTATAATTTATCAAATAGTAGCAATAACATCTGTTGTGGTCATTCTATGTTTTGTAGAACATTACACTCTCAGTCAATGATCTCTTATCATGCTGTGGCTTTCTGTGTGGTGATGGTTGTGATGGAGGCTACCCCATATCAGCATGGCGATATTTAGTCCATTCTGGTGTGGTGACTTCAGAGGTATGTTTCTTGTGAGAGAGTGAGTCACAGTGTTCAAAATAGTCTCAGATTACTTGAACATATAGCTGTTAGAAGTGCCCAGGGCAGGACACAGCAAGGAGCAGCCCTTGCTCCAAAGGCATAGTCCAAAGCATCTCTCTTCCGTGAAGCTTGCATGCCATAAGTGCTCACGATACACTATAATCTGAGTCCCATATTTAACCCAAACTTTGCTTTTAAGCTAATAAATATTCGTTTTTTGTGAAATAAATATTAGATGTTTCATGATGTCTATAAATATTAGATGTTTCATGATGTGTATGTCTAGAACATTATGCTTTAGTGTACCAGGCTTTAATAATGCGTGTGCCTTGGCTCGTGCCTTTAACGATTGTGTTGAATATGTATTTGAATTATGTCTTTCAGCGGTGGCTCTCTGTTTGTATCTCATGCATAGTCTCCTCTTGCTATCAATATTAATTTTTACATATGGCATACTTGTCTGCTCGAACACTTAATGAGGTATTTTTGGCAGTGTGACCCTTACTTTGACAATACTGGATGCTCCCATCCTGGTTGCGAACCTGCATATCCCACCCCCAAATGCGAGAAGAAGTGCAAGAAAGAGAATCTACTCTGGAAAAAGTCAAAACACTTCAGTGTCAGTGCATATAGGATAAATTCCGACCCTCATAGTATAATGACGGAAGTGTACAAGAATGGACCAGTTGAAGTTTCTTTCACTGTCTATGAGGTAAAAGAATGAAAAATCTGTTTCTTTTTGTTCAAACGATCCATTTCTTGGATAATTTATTTGTTATTCTTTGCTGTCTACGCAATAACCAGAGTCTGAAAGTTTAAGTGTGTATCATGGGAAATAAAACCTTGATTCAAGCTTGATCATATACACCTAAGATCCTAGTGTATAAACATTGAGTTTTATTTTTTCTCTTCTGTGTTGAACTGAAGAAAATTCTTCAACAATGATTTGTGTTTTCATGCATCCTCTAAAGCATAAGTTTCTTTTCCTAGTTTCCTTTTTCTCCCTTGCAAAATTATATTTGGTCTCGCTAAATTTCGTTAATTGCAGGATTTCGCTCATTACAAGTCAGGAGTTTACAAACATGTGACAGGTGATGAGATGGGTGGCCATGCTGTGAAGCTAATAGGATGGGGAACTACAGACGATGGCGAGGACTACTGGGTACTTACTGTCTTATTTTTTTCCAACATCTACGTTCTAATTGCAAGTTACACATGGATGCTATGCTTACTTTTCGCTTGTTTATGTAGCTCTTAGCAAACCAGTGGAACAGAAGCTGGGGTGATGTAAGTTATCTCCATCGAACCCTTGAGATCTTTATTTAGTCGCTTTAACAGAATAAAAGCTCTCATATATTAGTTTGTACTTAATGAATCTTCTATCATACCTAAAGACTCAATAGATTCTGTCTTTGAATCCAAGGATATATTGGAAGACGTATTACACATGCATTTTCTTTGTCGAACATGATACAAGTTTTGATGATTGAAACTAATACGCAGGACGGATACTTCAAGATCAGGCGAGGAACAAATGAGTGTGGCATCGAGGAAGATGTGGTCGCAGGTATGCCTTCATCGCGTAACGTGATCTCTCCATATGGCACTGCCTATGCTTCACTTGATGCCACGCTATGAAGCCGACCCCTTACGAACACGGACTTGTTAATTATGATACGATAAAAAGGTTCTGAATATGACATGATATGTTTTTACTCTACATTGAACTGCCATTGCAATGGCCTAGTTTATGCTGTACTGTACTGTACTGTACTGTACTGTACTGTACTGTACGTATCAATGTATTATAATAACTGTGGTGTGTGCCTTGATAACATAGTTATGTAAAAGATGGTCCTGAAACAATTTAGTTCAGTGATATTATTTAAATAAAATATAAAAAAAGTTACACAAGTCAACAATGGTAAGATATTTTTTTTTTATTAGTCTATTAGGATATGGTAATGATAGAATATACAAATTTATTAAATTAGATTTGTATTATTTTTATTAAGTTAAAAACATATTTGTTTTGCCTCAATGAGGTGGCCGAGTAGGTGATCGCAAGATCAAATACTCACGATATCGATTTTTTTACCAACATTTTCTCTTCCGAATCTGTCAATATGGATTTTTTTAATGTGGTTCGATCGATTGACGTAATTTGCATAATATCGTGTTAAATTCGATGTTTTATCCAATGAATACTCGATGAGCGGTGATCATTGACTCTCCCATCACATAAAAAATAAAGAATTTTTGTAATTTGAGAAGAAATGTATTTTTTATTTATCAAAAATCATATTATAGTTATATTGGAAACAAGTATATCAGAAAAAAATATTAATTATTCCAAGTCTTTGATTGTGTTATGGATATGGTGCTTGTCACTGGAATAAAAGTTCCTGCATAAGCTTCCCAGTAAATAAAATTTTAATTTCTTGGTTAGCACTATTACTATATTTTATGTTAAACTAGAGTTTAATATGATAACATCTTTCTTTTTTTTTTTTTTTTTATGACGAGAAACCACGGTTTTTCGTGTATGTACTGAGTAAACACATGTATATGATATTTGTAGTAAACTGCAAACTTGAGAGCTAGATAACAAGTTCAAGAATAGAAGATTTTTGAGGGATTTGAATTTGGGACATCCAAAAAAAGAGTAGTTACAATAAACATTCATATATGAGTAGGTCTTTTGTGAGATGGTCAACCCTATCGATATTCACAATAAACATTCATATAAGAGTAGTTACAATAAACATTCATTTATTTGAAAGACGGGTCAACCTATCGATATTCACAATAAAAAGTAATATTCTTAGCATAAAAAACAATACTTTTTCATGGATGACCAAAATAAGATATCCGTCTCACAAAATATGACTCGTGAGACCGTCTCACACAAGTTTTTGCCTTCATATATATATATATATATATATATTAAAATTTTTGGTAAAATTTGAAATATACCTAATTTATTAAAAATAGGTCAGCACTGAATGAGTTTTTTTCTCCTATTTGTTTAAATATTATGTATAATTTTATTTATACATATTTATTATTTAGTGTCCTCTAATCCAAAATATTTTATTCCATTATCTTGACTTTAGTGTGATGTAAATAGACTAAAAGCACCTACAATGGGAGGGTTTATTCTTGGGGTAACTTTCAAAACTAAGATCTTGGTTCATTTTTTTAATTGAATGTGTGATTGGATATTGGTATCCAGAAAAAAAAAAGTTAGTTTTTTTTTGGAGTTTATGATCGTGGGAAAGAGTTTTAAAAATAGTGGTTTTAACTTTTGATCCGACGATAAATGTGACAAAAATGAACTCATTTTTTGGAGCCCATGATCGAAGATTTCCAAATAAAAATATATGAAACAAATAAGGAAAGAAGCTTGTAAATGTTCCAGATTTGTAAAATATTTGAGTATTTGATTAGAATATGTTTCTTATGAGACGGTCTCACGAATCTTTATCTGTGAAACGGGTCAATCCTACCGATATTCACAATAAAAAACAATACTTTTAGCATAAAAAGTGTTACTTTTCATGGATGAACCAAATAAGAGATCTGTTTTATAAAATACGACCCGTGAGACTGTCACACACAAATTTTTACCTTTGACTTATAGTTATGAGTTCAATTTTTGTGACTAATATTTACCATTTTTGAAACTTATATAATTTTCTTGACCAAATTTTACGGAATTTCACTGAGAATTTCTATTAAAGAGGTGCCAAACGCGGTGCTTAGCGATTACTCGCAGATATTTCGTGAAGCCCACTTTTTTTTTCTGGTAGTTTCTGTGGCCCCTCTTTTCTTCAAACATCTGTTAGTCTACTATCTTTACGTTTCTCTCTTGTGGTATCATGATTAATTTGTACTCTGGAGTGATTTTTAGGTCAGTCAAAATCCTGAGACTCCGTGGTAATTGGGTTCTTGTTTTATTTGATGTGTGTTGTGGGTGAAATTTCTGCTGTTCTTGCTTAACCAATTTTGAGTTCTTGATTGTTTTGTGATCATGCAGATGTGGTTGTTCTATTTTGACACTTGAAATTCAAGTGATAAAGATTTACGTTATTCGTTTACCAATCTTTTTTTGTTACATGTGTGTGAGGTTGATCTCGACATATTTGATGCCATGATACGTGTACACATTATGTATGACACTTACGATTCATTTCTCAATCAGCGCTTTTCTTGATATTGTTTGATTGTTGGTTTATATAAGCAAGAATTGTATTGATCCATAGGGAGAATTATCAACACACAAGGGTTGGAATTCGTTGTAAAATAAATTGTGTAATGAGTTGTTTCAATAAAATTATTATCTTGTCATGAGCTAGCAATCGTTTGGAATTTTTTTTTGGAGGAGCCAGAATTTTGCATCATCAATTTGTTACTGTATGCAGGTAATGGGAAATTTATTTTGTTGCATTCAAGTGGACCAATCTACTGTTGCTATTAAGGAGACATTTGGAAAGTTTGATGAAGTCTTAGAGCCAGGGTGCCATTGTCTGCCTTGGTTTCTTGGAAGCCAGCTGGCTGGGCATCTCACGCTCCGGCTGCAGCAATTAGATGTGAAGTGTGAGACCAAGACAAAGGTCTGTTTGCTGTATCAAACCTTTTGGCGATAAATTTAAAAGCAAGTTTCGATGCTACCAAAACCAAGATTATGGCAATACTGATTTGTCTAAATATTAATTGGCCATTAGGACAATGTGTTTGTGAATGTGGTGGCATCAATACAGTACCGCGCACTTGCAGATAAGGCAAGTGATGCTTTTTACAAACTCAGCAACACAAAAAGTCAAATTCAGGCTTATGTCTTTGATGGTACTGCTCTGTTCTGCCCTTGCTAATAGTTATGATTACCGGTATTCATTTTGATTATTATTTACATGTTTGTTAAAGTATAAGTTGACCAATATCAAGAGATCGTGTTTGTCTTGTTATCCAGTAATTAGAGCAAGTGTTCCAAAACTCAATCTGGATGATGCTTTCGAGCAGAAAACTGATATTGCTAGGGCTGTTGAAGATGAACTTGAAAAGGTGAGGCCACTTTTTCAATGATGCTAATTGATATGGTTGAATGTAATTCTTGAAATTGAGAGACTAATCTTTGCGATGGTTGCTTGCAGGCGATGTCTGCTTATGGGTATGAAATCGTTCAGACGCTGATCGTCGACATAGAACCTGATGAGCGTGTTAAGCGGGCGATGAACGAGATCAATGCAGGTCGACTATAAGATCTGTTATTTGGATAAAAGCCTGCTTGTCTGTTCATTATTCTTATCATATGTGGACATCATTATATTCTCTGAAACAAGATAAAAAATTATTTTCACTATTTACAGCTTCTAGGATGAGGGTGGCTGCTAATGAGAAAGCGGAGGCTGAAAAGATTCTGCAAATCAAGAAAGCGGAAGGTGAAGCAGAAGCTAAATATCTCGCTGGTTTAGGTATTGCTCGCCAGCGTCAAGCAATTGTCGACGGATTAAGAGACAGCGTGCTCGGTTTCTCGGTTAACGTTCCTGGTACCACTGCGAAGGATGTTATGGATATGGTACTTGTCACCCAATACTTTGACACGATGAAAGAAATAGGTGCTAGTTCCAAGTCTTCTGCTGTATTCATTCCTCATGGACCTGGTGCTGTTCGTGATGTAGCTACTCAGATCCGTGATGGACTTCTTCAGGCTTCCCATCATAATATGCCATAAACATTTTACTTCTGATGTTTCGAGAAATTTTTTTATTGAAATATGCTTTCTTAAAGTAGTTTCTACTCTTTCTAGTGTTGAGATGTTTTTTTAGGTCGTTATTAACATTCTGTTGCAATGTTTGTTTGCTTTGGTAGTAGTACTATTCCGTCCCGTCTAAAGAATTGTATATGAACGGCAGGTTTCACAATATCCATATTATAACACGCTTTAGTACGTTTATTTTTTCATTTGTATGGGGTTGGCTTTTTAAATTCATGGATGCTTGAAAGTATCCATGGTATCCAATGAATACCTTGTTTACAGTAGAGAAAATGTGCATAAATGTGATTTCAGGTTACCTGTGTTGCTGCTGCCCCATTGAACTGTATAATAAGCTCCATTTCAAATCATGTTTTGGTGGGAGAGAAAGCTAGGTTGTTTTCTGATTCATTTGTTGATAAATGACATCTCATTACATTAAGGTATGCTCCCTTCCAGTACATATAGGCAGTTGTTTTTTATGATCCTGTCAAATATATGTAGATTTCCGATCTCTGTTCCTTTGTTTCGTCACCTTCTTATGTTCCTTGACGATAATTTGCATATACATTTCCAACTAGTAGTCACATTATGCGTTCAAATTGTGATAAGTTCCTCCTGCACACTAACGATGAAGTATAGACTTACTGGGAGCTAGGCTGCGTGCATCGTGTGCCAAAATCGCTAGTATACATATGATTGAATCACGATTACTTGCTTGCTGGGTACTGAGCCATGTAATTGAAGTAAAGAAACAGATGAAATTTCATCATTTGAATAGAACTTGCAACTCCAATGCTCAATGGCAGGAAAAACTTGAACTTTTTCCCTTGGAAATTTAGCTTTTATCAAATCCGACCATTAGCCGTGCATGGCGAGTAAAGAATTATGATAATGTAACTCGATTGTTTTTAAACAAGCACAAGTCAAATAATATTTTGTTTGATGGTCCTCAAATCACGGAATATGAACAAATTGTTAGAATAAAACAAATGCCAATACTTTTGGGGGACATAATTACATAAAAAACTGAGCCGTATCATATCCCTCCATTAATCTCGCACAATTGCATCCCAATTTTCTTCCCACTCCCAACTTTCCGACCCCTTTTCCTTTATTCAACTATTTTAGTCAATAAATTCCTCAGCCTTTTCACTTCCTCCGAGGTTATTAATCAAAACCCTTTTCAAGAAAGTGCCTAAACAAGCTGTTCCACACCTGCAATACTTCCCCACCACTTCCACAAATTCTGCGGCCTAAAATCAATTTTGGGGATTGCTTTCAAACTATGCTAAAGTAACCTATCGGACAAACTAGGAAGCCTCCGGAAAAAACTCAAACTAGCCGGAGGCATAGGATCCCGGAACATGGGGTGGCGGAGGAAGAAGAACCCGAGGGCCACTGTCACCATTTTAGGCGGCACAACATACAATATTATCGTAATTGCAAGGCATACGCCAAGAAACAACTTTGATGCTCTGGGATCCCTCCAGCTAACCAATGCTTGGACCCTTTCACCTTGTGTAGCAAAATCACCCAAAACTGTTTGAACTCTTGCAGCCAAGATCCGTAACCTATCGTAACGAGCCCTGATGACATCAGGTGATCTTGAACTGGGAAATGTATCGAACTCCTCATCCAGTTCATCTGGATCAACTGTCCCGGCTTGAGACAGCTGTATATCCATGCCGGCTGGGACTTTTGGCCTGAACCGATAGTACCAGACACCTATCAAGAATATGTATAGGAAACCGGTAGGGACAACCAAATCTGGGTACCAAACTAGAACCAAGTAAAGAACATGAACCAAGATAGTTGTCACCGGATTCCTCCACCTCCGGATGTGATCCAGCCATTTTGCTAACCCCACTGCCCAAGAAAGTACTCCAACTATCCGAAACCAGTTCGCCTTACTTTTCCTCATGCTCCAACTATGAGAATCTGCATCCAACATATACCTTACGACCTCCGGTCCTAGTGGTGGTTCTGACCGAGCCAACCAAGCAGCCACCATTTTCGTGGCAGCGCCACGCAATGCCTCTTGCTGAGCCACCCCAAGTGGGCGGAGGTAGTGCATTCGTGGCAGCAGTGGTTGTCCGTATACTCCACAAGTGTCCGGTAGCAATGAAGGGCAAGCAAACCGAACTGCTAACTCAATCTCCCCCATTTTCTTTAACCCTGTTCTTAACAACACCATCAAGGGATATGAATTCATGTACACTTTATTGCTCTCTAGAGTAGACACCCTAATTCTCACCTTTCCAACTCGATAATCGGGCTTCTCCTCCCCACCTTCAGTAAACATACGCCAGTTGTCGAACACCGCGACTGTGAGGACCGTACATGGGTCATATACCTGCCAAGTATACTGCTCATTCCATCTCGGATCAAAGCTATCCACAACGGTCTTAGTTCGGACCCATTTCTTGCCATACTTGGCCACACAAAAAGCATCAGTGGATCCTTTACCATTGCCCTTGGATTTCATAGGCAGCAATCCTCGGGCACCAAGAATTCCAAGCTCCAAAATCCCAACTGCGGGCTTCCATAACTGTTTCGCTGTGGGTCTATAATCACTACAAACATGGGCTGCTTCATCCAATACATGGTATCCTCCTTCCAAACACATCCTTAAATGCAGCCTTCCACAGTAGGAACCACTCCCTCCCGGACCACCTTCCAATCCGAACCATTTGGCAGGCAAGTGGCGCTCGTCTGTTCGTTGCTCAATTGACCCCACAGGGATTAAGACGTGCCCCAGAAGCACCGGATCTTGGCCTGTGCGGTCTTCCATTAGCAAGATGAGACTATCTTCGAGGGGCTCACCTGCAACAAAGATTAAATCTTCGTTCCAGTGAAATGTGGAGGTGTTGTGGCTCATTGACCCTCTTCGGGTTCGGACCTGACTGAAACCCGAGCTGACCCTTGACCCGAATCTCAGGGGCAGTCAATGGGGGCAAATTTGGAATTATGTGAAGGTCTTGAGCTTCAATTACAGTCACTCTTAGATACCATAGCTTAGGAGATTGATATACCTTTGCTCGAGTGTACGACACGAAGGGTTGCGGCGCGTCTGAGCTCCAAGATTCTGGGAATGCATCATCAGCCTGCGTGCCAATCCAAACGGAGAGCTGCAAGTCACCGGTAACTCTATTCTGATCATCGGCGGCGGTGCCGCCTTCGAGGTGGTACCATTGTGGGGCCAGTGAGCTGTCCGGTGGGTCCCGCACTGGAACGTCAGACAAATCGAAGCACACCCCGCCAAGGAATTTATCTGATGCTCCGTCCCAAACGGAAATTTCAAGCGTGGAGTTCGCTGGGGCATCCTTGTTGTAGCCAAGAGCAAACACCTGCTGCCACTCCGGACTTGGCAGATTGATCGCCGCCGCCGGGCCGAGTGATTGCGGGCTTAGACACGACAGAATGGCCCGACGTTCGGATTTTCACGTGTGGATTTTCGTTCGGGGAGAGCCCGCGGGCTTTCACTATTCTTACGAATAAGTATTGCATGGGCTCGACTAAATCATACGCCGGGATTCTGCCGGAAGTGTCTCCGGCGAGCTTCCCGTCAATAATCTTCGGGGAGTGATCACCATTAGCAGGTCTCCGAAGTACCTTTATCCTCTCTCCTGACATAGGCCCGACGGCCCCGTCTCCCATCTGCATTCTCTTCATGTCCGGCGGGAATACCATCGGAGGCCCATTATCCATCGGCGGTCTGCTTTCCGGGGGAGCCTCGTGAACTCTGACCAATGGCGGGGAATGCCCACGCCCCTCCATAGGTACATGACCCGGATATGGCATCGGAGGCAGCTCCTCGTATACCACTACCACAGGCTTCTTCATCACTTCGTCCACCGGCTGCGGAGGCTCCTGCTGCGGAGGCTCCTGCTCTTGAGGTGGTCCCTGCGGCTCCTCCTCCGGAATCTCATCATAATAATAAATCTTCAAACCCAACTCACCTCTTATCCAGCTAAAAACACTCTTCTTCTCCAACGAAAAATACACCAATCCCTCCTCCCCTCTCCTCACAAACTGAGTCCCATATAATTTCACCCTCCCCAGGAAATGATTCTTCCTCGCATTCCCATTGCTCAGCTTCTTATCATTAAACACCTCAACGTTAAGCTCTTCAAACTCCATTCCATTCGGATCTGTTACAATGAAATCCAACACCTCATTCCAAACCGGATTGAGGTCTCTTTGCACCGTAGAAGTTCTCTTCTTTTGGCCATCGAAATCAACGACAACATAAGAACTCGAGCTCCCCTGGCCATCTTTGGGCAGAAGGTCTCTCGCCTCAACTACTTCCACCACAAGCTTCCTGACGGGGGAGGGTGGTTTAGGATGGTCAGAAGGCGGCGGCTGATGGTTGTCGGCCGGCGTCACCATGGTTCATTTCATCCCTTGTTGTTATGGAAGTTGTTACGGCAGTTGTATGCAATGAGAAAATGTTTTTAGTGAGATTTTGGTTGAACAATGCTTATTTGGAGAGAGAGAGAGAGAGGGAAAGGGAGATTGGATTCTATTCTCTCTTCTCAAGTTTTCTTAATTAATTTATTAAATCTTAAAAATAATTTCACATTATTTATATATATAATATGAGGAATTGGAGAATTGAGTACAAATTTTGCAATAAATGTGTGATATATTGTATGATTTTTTTATTATTGTATAAATTTAAGGCAAAAACTTGTGTGAGACACCCTCACGGATCGTAGTTTGTGAGACAAATATCTTGTTTGGGTTATCTATGAAAAAATATTAAATTTTATAATGAATATCGGTAGGGTTGACCCGTCTCACAGATAAAGATTCACGAGACCGTCTCACAAGAGACATACTCTAAATTTAATATCTTGAATCCGATACTCGTCTCAAACTTAAGATCTTGATACATGTAAACAATAAGATATCAATTTGCATATATATAGTATTTTATTGTGATTTCTTTTTAAATATTAAATTTTATAAACGAAAACTCAAGATTTTCATTGAAAGTGTATCACATGTAACTAAAAATACACTAAATTAGAGTTATTATTAATAATTAATTTTCCTAGATCTTGGAGCATATATCCTATCCCTATGTAAAATAGTGATATATACACTTTACAATTTAAGAACTCGATTCGGCTCTCGTCAACCATGGCCAACACAACGCCCCTTTTTGTCAAAAGTTGCACAGAGCATCCACTTTGTCCATTTTGGTTCTTATTCTTTCAAACATCCATTGTCAATACCTCAAATGTGAAACCAAGTTCGAGCTAAAAAATAAGTTTTTTGAAATCGATGAACCATGGGAAAGATGAAAACTCGGTAACAAACCGCGCGTAATAAAACGAAGGACGTCCTTCGTTTTAGAATTGATTATTATTTTTCTTGGCAATCCTAATAGCATCGTTTTTAGTTGATGCTAGGATTATGGTTTGTGAGTAGAACTAATATCATAGGAGTTTTTCCTATTCCTTGATTCGTTTTTTTTGCTTGAAGCACACAATTCTTACGATTTGTGCATGTTTGGTTTTATTTCCAGTTTAGTGCACAGCACTAACAAGAAGATGAACAGATGGATCTTGTGAGGCATTTCACCTTTTATTAATTTTGGTGGGCTTCTTTTGGAATCAGATCCTTCTTAGATAAAAGATGGGTAAAAGATATAAAAATGTTTGTTCTGATGCTTATTTTGATAGGATATTCATTCTTCAGACAGTGGGTAGAATCGTGTGATTTACGATTGTTGCGTCTTGAACCTGGGATTTATGACCTCGTCCAAGTACCACAATGAACCAGAGAAATGATGTATGGATACTTACAAACACAAAGATATATCATGTCAAATGCTTATATGTTACTAATATTTAGCAGATACTTCCCGGATACTTGGATTGGAGTGCTTGGAATTTAAGTTGGAAACAAAGTTTCGGGTACCGGATTTAACTTGGTCGAGGGCCGTTTATTAAAATGGAATGGGACTCAACCATGAAACAGCAAATTTGGTGTATGGAAAGAATTTTAACCATCCAAATTGGAAGCTGCATATAGGCTCTGTTACAGCTCAACCTTGTAAAACTGTACAAGAATCAATAATTGTAAAACTGTACAAGAATCAATAAACGGTGTATTGATCATAACATATCATTTCCATCGTTCTTGTTCTCTATATACATGGATGCGTGCCTCGTTACTCATCAAGTAACAGCAGCAAACAAAAAACAATAATATGCACGAAAGGTAAAAAAGAATGAAAAACAGAGCCGATTTTCGTGAGCAAGTGTTGCTTGCTGGTTAAAGAAGTTTCATTTCAAGACAATGATATCCTCTCCAGGACTGATATCTGTAATCAACAAAGTATCGGAAAAATATGTTCATTTGACTCAAATATTGTAATCACTAACTTTTGAAAGTTCAGAAGCACTTGAGCTGCTGATGAAAGATTGAAAACTAAGATAACGATCAATGTCACTAACTATATGGTGAAGACAGGTACTTTGAAGTTACTAACCGTTTGCATTACAGCTCTATTTTCTCCCTTATTGCTGCTATAAGAGGAGCCTCAAAATTCATCAATTTGGTGAACTACAGAAAATTAAATAGTTTTCAATACTACAGAATGAGTTTACTCGTAAAAAGATTATAGAAACATCACTAGGAAATCATGGTGTAGTTTCTCAAAACAAACCTGTGAGGTCTTCAGGTCCAGTTCCTGCCATTCCAGGGTCGAATTGCTTCCATCTACTATCCCAGTTCCAGCATACAGTAATGCACCAACACCCTTGTGATATAAATTAATATTGTGATTTAGTCGATGAATGGACCTAAGAATATGTGAACTATAACAAGATGCTAGTGGACCTGTTGCGCTGAAATAAGAATAATCTCAGGGAAGGTTTTTTAGATTATAGAAATGGCATCATGGTTGAGGATTTGAAAATTTATAAAGGATACAGCAATCAATGGAACAGTGGCAGATATGCTCACCTTGCCAACTAAGGCAGACCTTATACCCACAGCAAACTCACTCTCTGAACCCCCAAACCATCCAACAGGGCCTGCGTACATCCCTCGATCAAACATTTCTGCATGACATAATATTCTTAATGCCTCTAATATCCAATGTCTGTATCTTAGATTCTTTTTTAGTTTTTGATCGGAAACTATTGTATCTTAGATTCTTGAGCACAAAAACATGATAAACGCAAACAAGAGGAATGAGAAAGAATCAGAAAGGAGAATATCGAAAGCTAGTCAAAAAGCATCAGTGGTATAGCTATAAAGGTACCAGTTTCTGATATTAAAACTCGTGCCTCTTCCATAGGATGCCCACAAACAGCAGGCGTTGGGTGAAGAGAAGACAAAATCTGAAACTGAAAACAAAAAATAGCAGTCTCAAGTCCTGCTCAAAGAAGAGGAAAAGATTTTCTAAACATATGAAACAGCCGGTCATCTGTCACCTAGAATTATTTAGAGATGTGAGAATGTGGAACTAAAAGTTCATACTTCATCATCTTCTTTCCGTAGTGTGCCAGTCAATCGAGCATAAAGATGCTGAACTCGTCGAAGCTTCCGTAAAGCTTTTTTTGGTTCTATTATGGTGCTGGAACATACAGTCTAGAATGCATGATTGTGAAATAAAACAATGTTAAATATAAAAATAAGAATTCAAGAGGGAAGAGCAAATCAACTCACAGAAGTGTTACACTATGGAGATGCGCAAATGGTACATGCATCACTTACCTCTAGTTTTCTTCTTATACACTCTCGCACCACTGCAAATTCACGATGGTCTTTCGGGCTACATACCAATAGAGAAATTGAGATTTGGTTAACCTAAAGTTTTAGACAATCAGAGCAAAAAAATTACATGATTACACCTGGTTCAGTGGAGATTAAGATGAGAAAAACCTGGAAAGTAAATCAAGTCCTGCTTGTAAATCTAGGGACTCTGATCTACCTCTAGCTCGCGTTGCAGCCAAAGCCTCACTGCAAATGCTAAGCCGGTGTCGATAAAATAGTTGCTCTGGCTATTCAAGAAGTGCATAAGTAATGTAAGAAGTCCAATGCCTGGCTTCACAATTCATTCGACTCTTTTCATGTGGTGCACAAAGAAGTAAGTAAATGAAAATCCTGGAACTTTTTTGAGCATCTACATGTTGCAACAATTACTTAAGTGCTAGGTATTCAACCAGGATTGAAACTTGCTAGTCCGGTGATAGACATTTCAAAAACCTTTTCCCTATATTATTAAAGCTGAAAATTAACATTTCAAGGCCATAAATCAGCATTTTCTCTAGTACTGTAAAAGAAATAGGAACATGCTTTAATCTTCTTGGTTCTTGCCATTTGTTCCCACGTGTATGAAAAAAACAGTAAACAAGAACAAATATTTTATACTAAATATCTGTCAAGAAGTTATTTAAACCATGAAAATATTACGATAATATCTCACTATAATCCACTGATCTTTGAGCCAAGAACTACCTGAAATGATTCAGTTATCCAATTTTGCAGTCATATCCAGTACAATTGTAAAGCTAAAAACTCATTAAAATCAGTCAATGTCTCATATATCAACTAATAGTTGAGATCGACAGGGGCATGGATAAATCAAAATGAAAAAGGGACCTTACTTTTTAAAGAAATAAGAGTGTAATATTACTCACAGTGTTTCCAATGAAAGCAGGTGACTCAGGAGGCTGCAGATAAAACTGATACGCATTATCTCCTTCAACCTACACTCGTTATGCATCCGTACTAAGCATTACTTCTATCTGTATTTTATCCGGCCACACTACAATAAATTGCATCAGACACATAAACAACACCTGTAAGCAAGTCAACCACATTAAGGGGTCAATTTCTGATGTAGTCAGTATTCTGCTGCTACGTGCAAGAACAACCTGTATGTTCAAGATGAATGTGTGAACCAATCAATGCTGAACCATGTATAGAAAACGAAGTTAGGTCAATAAATGATGGTAGAAGAGAGAACCAATGTCACAACTTCCAGGAAGAAATTTAGAACTCATAAACATAATTTACACAAAAGTTTTATTGTCGAAAACTTTATGAATATTACAATCTACAACCTTAACTAGTGATGAACTTTTCCCATTTATCTTGTCCAACGCTCGCTTAACAGCTGAATCCCAATATGTTTTGTTAGGAACATGAGTCTGGTGGAGTACAACAGTAAGAGGAGTATCACCATTTAATCTCTGGACAGTGGAGGAAACCTGCAAAAGAATAATTAGAAATGATACCTTGGACCTACGAAACAATAACCAAGATCAAATAAAAAGAAGGAAGAATAGGTCGAACCTGACACATGGTTGCCTCAAGTGCGACAATCGCTTCTCTACATGTCCTTGACAAGTCATTGTCCCATGCAATAGTTGCCGCAATCATTGAATTTCCTTCAAACTCATCAAACTCAACCTACATTCTTGCACAAACTTTCCATTCATTGACAATATACTGAAACAAGTAATTTTCCATAAAGAAAAGAACTTGATATACCTGAGGGACCATGAAATAAAAAGAACCAAAAGCCTTCCACTCATAGGATATATTAGATCTTGCGTCAAATCGAATTGCACCATAAGCACGAATTAGTGGAGATTTTTTGGATAAGAACCTTCAGAGAAATATAAACACAATTAAAATTCGGGAGCTGGAAGATAAAACAATATAATTTATGTAGATTTTCAATCTTTTACAAATTTGTCACTTCTGTTCGATTAAGCTAATTCTAATACTAAATTTTCCAACTACTTGAAGCTCTCAAAATTTCTCCGCTGAACATCAGATTCGTCCATTATGCCACTGTTTCAAAAGGGAATTAGTGTACCTTTTATTGATTCCCACGTAGCTAGCTATTATATATTATATGGATGTAAATTTTGTTAATAAAGATTGTTTTTGACCCTTTTTCCAATTGGAGTCAGAAATATACTGTCCAGCATGGTAAAACGTTACTAACTTACTATTACTCAATTCATAAGTTCACTGGTAACCATGAATACATTAAAATCCAATTCGGCGGCCAACTCAAGACATATTTGAATATCCCTAAACTTATAATGGACGATGATGGCTACTTCAGAATTTGTATAATTGTTTCCTCATTAACTAAATGAACCTCGAAGGTATCAGGCTAACTCCGCTTATGCGCCAACACAATGCAACTTTGCTCATAAAAGAAGAAACTAAAATGGGCATTCACCTTTTAATGGAACGCCAATGATCCAAAGAGAATGGATCCAGATTGTGGAAGAACACCGCAGAACCCAACCCAGCAACACTGATCAGCTTTTGTTCATGATTTTGCTCAGCATGGCCATTTCCATTGGACGGGTGATCTATTTGTGGGACGCTGCTGGAATCACGACCGGAGAAAAAACAGCGGGGAAGAAGGGTTTGCGTCTGGGATCGAAGCCAATCAAGCGCCCCAATTTGCTGCTGGATTGGCACCTTTACGCAGCCACAGCCAGTAAAGCACAGCTCAGCCCAGAGGCAAATAATGGGCCAAGAGCATAGAGGCCCAGTGGATCAGAGAATCGTATGGCGATTTCGACAATAAGCCCAAACCAGCTTGGAATTATTATATAATTGTATATTATTTATTTATAATTTTATTTTTCTAGTAGATAACATGGGTTTAAATAAAATATTTTCTCAAATAAAAAAATTTAAAATAAATAATTTTCTTAATGTAGTTGGTTCAAGAAATTTCCCTCTAAAATTACATAGAATTTTAATAATTAATCAAAAATAAAATTTACATAAAACAACAATATCTTCTCACCGAGTCTAATGCTAAATCTGATCATTTGACAACAATCCCAAGTTCAAGACAATAAGGTTTCAATGAAAACAATCACAAACTTGAAACAAACATGTCCACTGATAGGACGAACCGACTTAATCTATGTTACATTTGAAGTCATTATCTTTGTATCTTAATATAATTATAACATGTGAGTCTCTCGTATTTTAGTGAAAACTAACATCAGATCGATTATCCAAAAGTTCAAATTTCACCACATTAATCAACAATTTTCTACAACAGAAACTGCATCATAGATTTGATGATTAGAATCCATTGGAATAGGCAGTTGGTGTCGGATAAGGAACAGGATTGGATTATGAATCATCCAATCTGAACCAACCACGTGGCATGTAACCCACAAAAATGAATCCAACCCCAACTCTTGAATATCCTACGTATGAACTGCATATGATACTACGCATAAAAAAAACCTCAAGAATTTGTTCTCAGTGTGGACAAATACACACCTGGAGGCGGATAATTCCGGAATCAAAGGGAGGAGGGTTCGATTTCAGGTCGAATATGGCGGAGTTGAGGCAGTGGGTGGCCATCGCCGGTGTCACGGCCTCCGGATATGTTCGAGTTTCGATAGTAGCAATGGGAGTTATAGGATGATCTCCCCCACACCCGTTCATAGACAATAAGCCAAACTCTTGATATTTCTACCAAAAAACAAAAAATGTACATATACACATAGTGACATTATAAAATATATCATGATTCTCAAGCTAAAAGATCAAGAAAACATCGTGCTTGTACATGATTGGCGAATCGAATCGCTTGTTTTGCGGCTGTAGTCGGAGACGACGATGAATGGTTCGCGGGCTCGATATCCATGTAACGAGCGATGAAAGAGTTGGAAGCACTCGAAGCCATGTGAATTTGAGTGTGTTTCTTGAAATACACATCCTTCCTATTTATAATAACTAATAGGCATTGTGCTTCTCTCACGCGGCAATGATAATTAAATATTATTTATTGAATTTTTTAAAAAAAAATTGTAATTATTTTAGACTTTTAGCACAAAATTTTTTGGATTAATTTGGCACTGGAACCTTAGAAAAATTATTTATTGAATTTTAAAAAAAATATATAAACCTTTTAGGGAGGGGATCACAACTTTGGGTCTCGAATTCGAGATCTCGTACGGTCGTTATCTACTTATCAATCGTTTAAGAACCACAATTTTCTTTTCTGATTTCCTGATTTTAATAATTAATACTAATATTAACATTAATTATAATTATATTGTTAAATTTATAAATAAACAGGTAAACAAAAAGAATTTCTAGGAATATACGTTTTAATGTAAGATGTGAAGTAAATGAGTTGGAGATGAATGTTATATTTGGTGCAGAAACTGCACTATTTTAGTGCAGAAACTGCACCGAAATAAATTTATGGGTTGGAGATGGCCTAAAATTCTAATCAACCACATTAAATATTCAGCTCAAGAGCGACACCGTTTTATTATCAAAACAATTTTTTTACACGAAAATTTATATGAATCTGTTTCACGAATTAATTTTATGAGTCAAATTTCTTACCCGAACGAAATCATAAAAAAATATGATTTGTTATGTCCAAAGTATTTTTTTTCTTCTAATTATGGAGCGAGTCCATTCGTCTGACATAAAGCCTACTTGTTTTTTGTTGTTGTTAGAAAAGTCAGTTTTTAAAATTGTATAAAAATAAATTATAATACATTTAAAATTCAAATAGTAAAATTTATACAAATACATAT
Organism: Primulina eburnea; assembly: GCF_022965805.1. NCBI lineage: Eukaryota > Viridiplantae > Streptophyta > Magnoliopsida > Lamiales > Gesneriaceae > Primulina > Primulina eburnea. The sequence continues at coordinate 29,756,506 of NC_133118.1, forward strand.
AATAAAAAAATTAAAAAAAGTTCACATAACTGTAATATTTATAACCAATGTACCATGTTGTGACAAATGAGATAATGCAATACGAGGGTTTCTTGGGGCATGAAAACATGGTCAAAAGCTCGACTCTGTCAACTGAAGCAAACAAGCAAGAAGAAAATACAAGGATTCATGAATAAGTGAAATAAGATTTATATGTGGACAAAAACTTGTATTTTCTGATGACTAATACAAGAAAATAATATCTATATTTTAAGGAATAATCATACCAGAAATGCTAGTTTTGGAGAACCTTTTTCTTGTAGTTCAGAAACCTTTTGTTAAGGCGAAAACTCGTCCTGCCAAAGGGGGCGGCAATGAAGCGATAGCTTCTTCGATGACCTGAGAAGCCATATTTTTTGGAAATCAATGCGAAACCAACAATGTAATTGACCCAGATTTTAAGCAGCACTTGAACATGTAGTCTTTATATGTACACAGGTTGTGCCGATTGCTACTAGAATCATCAAGAGAGTGCAATTCATGACTGTTGTAGACACTTACGTTCAATTGATAGCGAGCTGAAAAGTGGATTAAGAGAATGGCTTTGTTCTGGAATTGATCTGCGTGCTTGATTATCTAGTAGCGCAATAATAAACGAGCAACGGAATTCCAGTCAGACATTTGATGAAATATCAAAGTAACTTGGGCTATGAAACAAAGGAAGTGAAAAAGATTAACCTCAGATAAATGAGTGTGTCCATATTCTCTTGCACCCTCCACTGTGGTAGAATCCTCAACAAAGGTGCTCTACAAGATAGTTTCGGAGACATAAAAAAATGAATTAAAATCCATTATTACAGCTAAATCGACGGAATCTTGAAAAGAATTGTTAAAGTACAAAGCCGTAGATTTGGTGACTCACTTCCATTAAGTTATGGGAAATAATACCCTATACTTTCTCCACTGAAATTTCAAATGAATATTTTACCGGTACAATTTCTTTTTAGAAGTTTTCTGTCAATAGCTAACTCACATCCTTTCGACGTTCATAACTTATGACTGTACATTGTTTCAAGGAAAATGCACAAAATTAATCCGAAATTTATATAAATATAGCACAGATTCAAAGATTTTAGTCTCTTTTACTTTTCTTGATCTTGTTCTTCCTCAATATTTGGGTGAGCAATTTAATTAGCATAACCGTATTGAAAAACCTAAGGGCATGCGATGCGGAAGGCAATTAATTGTCCAGCCATCTTCACATCTCTGGCAGCTGTATTGAACACTTTTGGACTGAAACCTTAAACTCCAGAAGCAACAAAATCGTCGAACCAAACGAGATAAGACGGTATAGTTATATTCTACTTTTAGAATATAACACTTGGATGATTCAAATCGCAGATATCTGTGGGCAGTTGAAAATTAGTACCTCCACAACAAGAATCTTTGCCCGCAAAACATCAATATTGTCAGGATCAATGATGAAGTCTGACATAGTGTCTCCAGTGAATGCGATCTCGGGTGATGTATATGTATCTGTAATCTGCCAATAAACAGTGCTAACGGAGTCAAACAAGATCAATTCAAAATTCATCAAAAGGATGCATACTTTCAGAACAGGTAACATAAGCAAGCACTAAAATTTTTGCAGAAGTAATTTAAACTGGATTTTCGAATACAAAACAACATTTCAGATTTAATTATATTTAAAAAAGGCAACGAGCACAACATAGTTCACATTGAACGTGAGTGGTGGAGAGTAATTTAAAAGAAAGAGTATTATCGTTTGAATTTCTCAAGAGGAAAAAAATCAGATCTTCGAGAAAATTATTTCAACATTTACAAAAGAATTTGATTAGAAAGAAAGCTTCTTAACTTAAGCTTGATGCATCATGCTTGAACTTTGCAGGAAAAAAAGGGTAAAATAAGGTTTGACGCAAAAAAAAGAATCTAACCAGCAAACATAAAATTTGAAAATGAGACCATGTGAGTAATAACTGAACAACTTATAGTCTAAAAGCTTTCGTATAATGATTATGGTCTCTGTGACGAGTATTTTTATCATAAATTTAAACCGCACACAATTATCAAGACGAACCTCCACACCTGATTGCTTCAGTTTCTTTATCTCCTCTCCTGGAAGCCCAACAAATTCCAACTTAAGTTTCTGTCTCACAGAATAAACTATATAGCCCTGCCAAAGACCAAAATCAATCCAATAAGTACCCTGGAATTTCTAAACAATTTTGAGTATCTACTACAAATCAGCCAGAGGGACTTGAGGAAAACCTGGCTTGGAATGACGTGATAAGTCCTAAATGCTTTCACTTTAAGGTCTCGTCTTAAATAAAACTCTTCCCCTGTAAATTAGAGTTAAAAATAATGTATCTGCATAGGGAAAGTTAAAAAGGAACAAAACATCATATTAGTAGTGCCGCATTACCCACATCCACACCAATTAGAGTATGATTAAGCTCAGACTGGTCCATAGCCCTGTGAGCTTCAAAAATCTTTTCCACATTCTCCTTAATAACTTTTGGCACAAAAATAGTTGGGGGAGCCATTCGGTATAAGCCACGAGTCGCAACATACATTGGCAGTCCTCCCTAAAACAAAGTGACAATAACAATAAGCTCTCTCCTCCGTAAAAATGATAAACTAAATAGAATCCTGCTGAATTAAATATTGGGTGATAATATATCCCTTGACCACACACAGTACAGTAACTACAGTACATTCCATACGCATTAACAAACGAGAATTACTTAAAAGATTTACGAGCCGCTGGAATGATGGATTTTGCAAACAATCTCGAAATTCAAATCTCAAAACAACATACTATAGAATTTGAAATATAGAATCGCTTGGGCAGCCAAAAGATTTAAAATTGATAACTTCGTTTTATCTATCTAACAAACTACAGTACAAATTTCAAATTCATTTCAAAATCTTTCAACCCATAGCTATATAATCTCAACTCACAAACAAGTAATATATTATTGAACCAGTTAATTCAACTTCAAGAGCTCAACTGCACCCTAAGATCCTCAAGACACAATCATACAAAAGCCAAAACCCATAAACTGGCTAAAATTCTTAATGCCCAGAACCTAAGGAACTTGGGAAAAATTTATAGTGAATTGACAATAGCATAAGAAAAATTAAACAAGAAAAAAAACTATGAAAAAGAGGAATGAACAGAGAAATTACTATGTGATCCATGTGCCCATGGGAGATGAAGAGGAACTTCTGGGAAATGGCGCGCTGCGGGCACTTGCCAATGTCAAACGCCAAGCTGAGACTGGGGAAAATCACGCAAGTCTCGTGCCCTGCAATTGATAATCCATCAATGGCGTATCCCTCTATCAGCAACTCTTCATCTTCCTTTTTCTTCCGCTTCAATTTCAGCTTTCCATCACTGGGCTTCTGCAAATCTGCCGATTCCGAAGCATTTCTTTCAGCAGACTCCATCAATTTCTGTGAATCAGAATGGATGGCCAGAATTGCTCAAACCTTTTGACCTAGAATTTCTCTTGGATTTGGATTCTGGGAAATGGAAATTGAAAAGGCCGCACCTTTTTCCATTTGCTAGATTTCTGGGGAACTTATTTATAGTACCGTTGCAGAAAACATCTCGCGGCCGGTGAGTATTACACACGGGCAGATGAATTAAAATTTCAGGTTAATCTAAAAAAAAATTAAAAAAAGGCACAAATCTTTTAAAAATTTGAACTTTATCATTTATTTTATATCTATACTAATTTATTATTTATTAAATTTGAGACACTTAGAATAGGGCTGCAAACGAACCGAACATGTTCGCGAGTTTTTCGAGCCGGCTCGATAAATATTCGATTCGTATTCGAACTTATCGAATTTGAGCCGAACTCGAACACGTTCGAACTTTTTTTCGAGCCGAACTCGAGCCCAAATTATTTTGTTCGATAGCTCGCGAATAGTTCGCGAGCCTTAATATTTTATTAATATAATATAATTATATATATATATATATATATATATACATTTCGAATATTTCGAGCATTTCGAGCTTTCAAACCTTAATATCCGAGCAATAATTCGAATAGTTCACGAATATATTCGAATATTTCGAGCCGAACTCGAACTCGAACTTCATTTCGAGCCGAGCTCGAGCCCAAATATTTGAAATTATCGAACTTCGAATCGAGCTCGAACTCGAATATACCTATTTCGAGCCGAATTCGAGCTTGATTTTTTTACTATTATTCGGCTCGATTCGATTCGTTTTCACCCCTAACTTAGAATAACTAATTTTGGTATCATGGTCTGTTTTAATAATTATATATATTAATAAAATGTTAAAATTTTAATGTAAGTTACATATAGTTCAGTGGATAGAGTCGTTGTTTTTTTGTGTTTAGGTTATAGTCGATTCTCACCGAGATCATTTTTTATTATTTTATTTTTCAATTTATTTTTTAATTTATATATCAAAATTACAGTGTAGTCCCTCACTATTTCTTATAAGAAATATTATACAATGTTGTTGCGTGCGTAAGTGCACTAGTCCTAATAAAGAAAACTCGAAACCAAACACCGAACTACCTGGATTTTCTAGACAATGAGATGGGCGCAATGGTGTCTCAACCTCCGACGTGCTGTTTCATGAAAAGTTGTGTCCGATTTTTCGAGTTGTCATCTATATGGTATCTCTTGATGATTCAATCAAGTCTTTTGGTTCCATAGACACCACATAAGTTGAATGAACATGTCATTTGGCTATAGCTTCCTCCATATATTGTGATTCTTCATTCCAACTATTGGATTGGTATAAATAATCCATGTATGTATGTATTCGTTTGATGGATGATTTTTTCTCTTTTGATTTCATGTTGTTTCTTTATTATTTATCTGATTTGAAAGTTCTCAACATACACAGTTTGTTTTTTATGGATGATTTTTTCTCTTTTGATTTCATGTTGTTTCTTTATTATTTATATGATTTGAAAGTTCTCAACATACTCAGTTTGTTGATATCTAGAGATTCTAGTGCTGCAATATCTAGATTTTTAGTCGTTGTATCTTATGGACGATTGCCATGAAACTGTAAGTACATTGATACATAACAATTTCGTCTTATGGAGAAAGAAAACTTCTTTTGCGTCAACTACTAGTGCAATTTAAGAACGCATGTTGCTGTGGAGAATAAGACAAGCATGCAAGGAGAATCAACGATCGAAAACATTTTCGAGTTACAACCTACAATTTGAGCTATTAACCTTATCCATGGACAAAACACAAAAGAAAACTGTCCATGTTTGACAGTTTCCATGAGGAACAAAACTGTTTTTAAGAACTAAGCAATGAGCTCTATTTGCTTCTCTGTAAACCTATTAATTTTCCCCCAATTTTTTGAAAACAAAGGCCAATCAATTTCAGAAATTATCACAATTCCTTTATGTTGTGTTTGAATTGAATGATTTTATTTCAACTCTACGCCCCGAATTCATTGTATTTATTCAGTTCAATATTAGAATGATTGGTTTGAAATATCTTATGTAAGTTAAGTACATTTTTTTGCTAAAATTCACAAATCAACTCATCAACATAGTTATTTTAGATACGTTCTCCCACAAATCCAAATTCATCGATACAAACATAACTTTACGTTGCATTTGGATTAATTAATATGCAATTATGAATTTCAAATCCATAATAACAAATTCATTGAATTGTTTGGCAAAATCCGCTTCACAATGAATTTCAAATCCAAACTTTGAGGTGAATTTCAAATTCACTTCTATACGAGTTATTTCAAATCACCTCTCCATGTACTTTCCCAAATCCAAATCTTCCAATCAAAACACGACCTTACATAGTTTAATATAATAATTCATTTACAAATTTTTTTTATCCAATTAATAATTTCTTTTATGGTCGTTTATTTAATTAAGTGTTCTAAAAAGCGTCATCTATGACCGCATTTGCGTTAGACGATCATCCACCATCCCAATTTTTCCAAAGACGAGACTCCTCTGGGTTGTTCCGCATTAATAGACTGCCACCGCCTAGTCGATTTGAAATCCTCCTATGACCGCCTAAGCGGATAACACACACACATACATATATATTACATTATTTGTACATCACTAATTCTCTATTTTGTAATAGAACTTCACGAAGAAGAAATTGTATAGGATGAAATAAAGGAATATGTCATGTATTTTGAGTTTGAATTTGATGCAAAAAAAAGTGTTGCATAAATACAGAGATAACAAGAATAATTAGACATTTATGCTTGAAGCAAAAAATCGCCTAAGTGTTAGGTTGTTAGTGACCTCTCGCTTATATCATAACGCTTTTTAGAACACTGATTTAATTATAAAAATATTTTGTTCACTTGGAGTTGAGTTAACATGAATTTGCTAATATTCTACATTAATTATGGGTAAAAAAATACTAGGATAAAATATTTCCTATAGGCTATTCACAAAGTTTATGTTCTAAACATTAATATTTTTCTACTTTCTCTAATTTTATTAAATAATTAGCGAAAAATCGACAAAAACTTAACCTCGTCATTATATAGCATTTGTCTCCTCGGCCTATCCCGAGCTCCTAATCTTTAAACTAAAAATACATTTAAACTAAAAACTCGAGGGTGAGAAAAAATACCGAAATACCAAAAAATCGAACTGAAAAAATACCGAAAATTACCGAAAAAATGTACGATATCATTCCGTACTAAATTTTCGGGATATCGTACCGAAAATAATTTTTTTATTATTTTTTTTAAAATTTAAGTTCGATATACCGAAAAAATATCGGTATACCGAAAATGTTTGCGGTATACCGACATTTTTCTGGTATACTGACAAAATTTTCGGTGTCGATACAGTATCCGGTATGACTTTTTTCATATCGAAAGAATTTCCGGTATCGGTATCGATATGGAAAAATTCTATATCGATATTTACCGTACGGTATACAGTACCGTAATTCGGTACGATGTACATTGTACCGTACCCACCCCTAGATTTGTGGAGACAATAGTTGCATCGGAACAAATTTGTTATGCCCGAACTAACATAATAATTAGTATGGGGTAACACTACACATAATTAATATTATTTTAATTTTTAATGAATAAAAATATATAAATTCTATAATATGGGAAATTTAGTTTTATTTAAATGGGATTAATTTCGAATTTGGTTAATTACGGATTAAGACGAAGTTTGAGGATAGAATTTTACAACCATTAACGGTAACATCGTAACTACCCTGCAGGAAGAACAACAATAACCGCCCCGCTCCTCCATTCTTACACCATTTTTCCACCTCCACAACGCCACTCCACAGAGCATCATGGATAACCGTATCTCCGATTTCCATCCACCGACGACGATGTTTTCTTTGTCTCCTCTACGAAAAGTACCCACTGGTCTCGCCAAACAAAACCCTAGAAATAAACGGTCCAAGATTATGGCCGGCGGAGCAGCTTCCAGAGTCTCCAAGTCCATAAGAAAGCCCGACCCCGCAGCCCCGAAGATCACGAGGCCATGCACTGAGTGCGGTAAGAGGTTTTGGTCGTGGAAGGCCCTTTTCGGGCACATGCGCTGCCATCCGGAAAGAGAGTGGAGGGGGATCAACCCACCGCCATACTTCCGCCGCCATCATGACAGTGAAGATTCCTCCGCAGTGACTGAGGAGGATCATGAGGTGGCCTCGTGTCTTCTGCTTCTGGCTAACGGAGATGATGATCACGAGTCTCGTTCTACTGCTTGCACTGTTAACCAAGGGACGTCGCCGCAGCAGCATTTCGATTTTTATTATTATTACAATTTGGACAATAATACTAATAACAACAACAACAACAATAATGATCGAGGGTTCGAGTGTTCTAGTTGCAAGAAGGTGTTTGTCTCTCACCAGGCTTTGGGGGGGCATAGAGCAAGCCACAAGAACGTGAAGGGATGCTACGCGATCGCGATGAATAATGTCGATGATCAGGAACACAGCATAGAAGGTGACAGCACTCATGATACTAATCAGATGATTGCAGGGCACAAATGCGGCATCTGTATGCGGGTCTTCTCGAGTGGCCAAGCCTTGGGTGGACACAAGAGATGTCATTGGGAGAAGGCCGCCGCTGAGGAGGAGTCCGGAGGTTTTGATTTGAATTTTCCAGCTGTGGATGGTGAAGATCAAGAATATGCTTCATCCTACTCTTCTATAGATTCGGCCGGCTTTCGTCATCCGTATTTGGATTTAAGTTTACGACTTTAATTCCAGATCAGGGTGATGATGATACACAGCTAGATGGATAGATGGCAATATATATAGTGTGATTTTTTTTATGCATTTTAGTGTAAGGGTATCAATGGTGATTGTGATCAAGTTCGACACAATACCAGATTTTAGCTTGATGACTGTACAATAGATAGCTTGGATTCAGTATTATTAGTGATATATACCGTATGTACTCGTACAAATATTGTTTAGTTGTTTTTCCAACTGTTCGTGCTACCTAAAATACATTGTCACACAATTACTCTCTTGCTCTTTCTTTGTCTGTTCATTTGATTGATTCATTGTTCATATGTTATATGTCGAAGTCTTCATTCGAGCTGGTTGTATATACATGTGCATATCTTTATCATGTTTCATTACTTGTGGGCACATTGTTTCTGAGGTTTGAGGGTGTTTTTGGAGAGTTTCATGATCAATGGTCTCACCGGAACATTCTTGTAGTTCAATCAGTTCATAATTTGATTGATAAATGAAGTTCAGATTAAATGGAATTGGCGAAGGAGCCGTCGCTTTTGGTCTTGCTGGCTGCTGCTGGCACATGATGGATCTTCGATTACATAGTTGTGCTTGCATCTTCGGTTTTGGATGAGGTGATATTTTGAGATTGTATCGGCAAGTCGAATGGTGACGAGTCAAGGCTTCGATCCAATACTTGGGAAATGGCTAAAGGCATCATCAGCTTTGAGCTTGAAGGTTTGCAATTGCCTTGTGTTCTTCGGTTAATGCGGATTTCGCCTAGGTAGTAGCTTAGCTTCTGAAACAAGGCTTCGTGTGGTTCTTTTGAACAGAGAGAGATACGCTGTGGTGCTGGCACATTGGAAAGTGATTGAAAACTGCTTGCTTTTACAAGACTGGCTCTGTTCTGGATTTAGTTTTAAGCATAGTACATTAAGCAAAGGGATGTGTTCTTTCTTGTATTTGAATTCTGTTTCTGGTCTGCTGTGTTTCGATGTCATTCTTACTAACCTCGGTTTTTGTACTGAACGAGTTTGGCATCTTCATGCAATGATTCTAGCGCAAGAGCCAACTAAAATGTACATACCATTTAGGATATGCACCTACAGTTAAAAATGATGGATTAATGCATTTTGGATGGAATGTTAAGCCCGGCTAACATCCGAAACAACCAGCTACAAAAATACATGTTCAAACTAAAACTACATAGTTACCCACTCAGCTATGACTAGTAATGGTAAATTTTTTTGGGGAAATTTGATTTTTGATAGCACAAGCCAATTTTCACAAACTGTATGGAACACAAACGCAAAGGATTACGATGAACTGAACTACTATCCCAAAAACTAGGAGAAAAAATGGGTTCGGGTCCTCCGCATTTTGATATTCGGACAACTGATTACGAGCTCTCGTCTCAGTTTCTCTCTGTCATTCCTTGATATCAGCTTTCTGATGAATCAAATGCTGCAGTTGTGGATATCAAAGTTGTTAGAATTAGAAAGCCAAAATCTGCATGGATGATGCTTCTAGACTGCAAAATGAGGTCAACATAGCCAAATATTAAAAAACAGTCGATGCATTGACAAGAAAACAATTTACATATTAGATGAACATATAAAACAAAGGGTGAAAAGTTACTACAAGATAACATCTTTGGAAAAAGATTATTCGGTTTCAGCAAGAAAAGAAGGAAAATTTTGTTCAAAGGATTTGCTAGTAAGAATACTGGATAGAGATCGCAGATTGAGTTCTCTAAGCATAAAACAATTTCCGGTTAGACTCTTCGCAGCATCAGGCAGAAGATGGTTTTGTCATTAAGAATGATGCCCCGTTCCTTTCCAAATAATTCTATATGGACCGAGGTAGATATTGAGCAAGAAAACTTTTCTATGACCAAGTTATTTTCATGTAAATACTATATAACATCTGCCAACTTTGCAGCACTAGAAATTTAGTTCTGTTTCATGATGCTGCAAAGCAAATTAGAGAACCTGCAAGTGAATTTCATCCTTATTAGTTGCACTCACTGGCTTCATTAGTTTGCAGTCACTAACTTATAGACATCTTATGGATTTTATCTAACTATCTCCCTTAGCATCACTTCTGCACTGAATCTTCTCTAGCTCATTACAATTAATAAGTTGCTTTTTCTTTTTCTTTTTCTTTCCTGGCTTAATTCCACGTATACCTCTTTTTCAAGATGATAATTGTATGGGAAGATGAGAAAGTGAACTCCAGATGAAAAGAATTTTTTCCTGGCTTCATTCCGTGTATATTTCTTTTCAAGATGGTACTTGTATAGAAAGATGATGTAAAAGGACTCCTGACGAGACAATTGATGTTTGGTTACATGAACTCTTTGATCCAGTTTTAGTTCTCGAGGGACCACATTGCAAATGGTCCAAATTTTTAACTAACCGGTGCTAAAGGTCCAAATACAAATTGGTTCGAGTTCTTAACATAGAGAATGGCTTACAACCCGAATTCAATTATGCCATTAGATAGATGCAAACTAGATCAAATGTTTTGGTTCCTTATTGATCTGGGAAACTGGGACCAAATAAAACATAAGCATGTCTAGCCTTTTTTAGCTCTTCCAATTAGTTTATGCATAAGATGTATCTCACAATATACTCATCAATAAATAGGTTCTAACATTCAACCAGCGGATTGAGAATATGTGCATTTATTTCAATACTAAAGTTTTTCAAACAACAAAGAACATCAAAATCAAACATTGCGTTCACAATTACTCTGTTTTATATAAACTAAAAAGTTTGCACCAAAATCATTGCAAGAAGATATCAAACTTACAGAGTACAAAATGGAGGTGATTAAGACACTAAAACAGAACTCAAATATAATAAACAAAAAACAATAGTGCTTAATGTACGAGCTTAGAACTAAAGCAGAAATAGAGGCTTTTAAAAGTAAAGCAATTTTCGAAAACATACCGTTCAAATCATAATCTTTCAGTTAAAATTGCCAAAGTACCACAAAGCCTTGCTTCAGAAGCTAATGAATTAACAACTCCCTCAAAAGATCTCAACTCCTCACGAAACTCGGATTGCAAAGCCAGTGAAGAAAAATGCTCATCCACAACCAAGCTAAGACCTTTTATGATATTTTCCAACGTCGGGATCCAATCACAAACCTTTAAGCCCAATGCTGACGATGCCTTCGGACAAGGGACCACTTGAGGAAATCTGTCATATTTCCTAAGCCATTTCCCCAAGTATCGAATCAAAGCCTTCAACTCCTCACCATTCAACTTGCCAATACAAGCTGAAAAGATTACCTCATCCAAATTCCGAGACGAAAATAAACTATGCAAGCACAATTCTGCAACCGAAAATCCATCATGTGCCAGCATGACCAGAAGCGAAGCATCCTTCGCCAAGCTCTTCTGTTTGCCACTAACTCCATTACCACTTGCTTTCTCAATTGCTAGCAGTGCCTGACTCTCCCAATCCTTCCTCACTGAGACCAAACTCTCGTACCCGTCATCAGGCAGCAGCAAAAAATACTTCAAAATACACATCAACTCATAAGCCTGTATACCTGATAAATGCTTCACACACAAATCAATCAAATTCGACTTTCGTTTTTCAATCAAATTATTAACCAAATTTGAAGTACAAGAATGTTCCACAAGGCCATTAGTTACCAAACTCTCCAAAACACCCCAAACCTCGAAAACAACACAAGCCTCCAGAATCAAACTCCTCACATCTCTACCCATTGATCGCCCCAATTTCTCGATCAACCTACAGGCATACCCTTCCTCCAACTGATCCAGTTTAATCGAAATCCCAAATTTCTCCCCAATTTTCATTAAATAAGAAGTGACGAGCTCCAAGAACTCATCTTTACCATGATGGTTCGCATTCTTCAACTTCCTTCTCAGTTGCTTACAGAATTTTTCCCCTGATTCGATAAGTTCCTTATCTGTCTGAGAAATTTCCCAACCCGTCATCTTTTTTATAGGGCGTTTAGATTTCGGGTCCTCAGATTCTGGCTTTAAGCTGAGAATAATAGGGTCCGGATTAAGAATAATTGGATAGCTTAACTCTTGCTCCGACATTGTAGTGCTAGCCGACGAAGCTTTTGTAATTAACTCCAACAAAGACATATTCGAAAGAAAATGGATAGAACTAAAGAAGATTTCGTATGATTCAGAGATGAACTGCGGCGGCGTTGGCGGCGGCGTTCTAGGTTTGAAGTGAATCTGTTGCTCTAACGTTGAGCTAAGAAATACAACCTAGAATGAGACGATAAATTTATTTAAATTAGTGATGCAATATATTTTTAATTAAAAAATTGTTATAAACTTGTCTACACAATATTTGAGATTTGCAGACGACTCAAGTGTAAAAATGCACCGATTTGTATAAAAACAATGAAATATCTAACTTCTAAATTATCAAATGAAAGTGACTTCTAAATTCGACCGTCGGTTCTAATCTCCTAAACAAATATGACGCCAAAACAAAAAAAAAAAACTACTAGGAATTTGAAGAATAAACACCTAACATTTTTTATATTTTCAATAAACGATAAGGATTTACAAGACATAAAAATCTAACATATAAAGTTGCTGAAATCTGAAATAATAAGACCTATAATGCTAGAAAATATACTAAAATGCTTAGAAACTAACGTTTGAATCTTGAAAATCAGTATATAGTATTTGCATATTTTTGTGAGTAGAATTGTCCTTTTTTTGTGCTTGCTGATGTCCTTTTTCTTCTCAGCACATGTGCGGTTCTTCTTCACTCCCCCAATAATCCATGTTCATCGCTTTTCATGCCACGATCTCAACCTCTCCTCCCATGATATTTTTTTTTTTAGCACTTTGTGATCAGTTTTTTTAAAAATTAATCTGATGCACTTGATAGACTTCTAATTAACTTCTAATTGAATTTGACTTCTAATTAAATAATCAAATTGAACTTCTAATTAAATTATTTTGATCCAAACAAAACTAATATCTAATAATTATAAATTATTGAAGAAAATATATCAATTTCTTTTTAAAAAATAAACTAATTTAGCTTAGATTTTAAAAATTATATGTTATACGTTTAGGTGCACTTATGGCTTCAATATAGTTGAATTTTATAATTTTAAATGATTTTTTTAGGATTTAATAGTTCATGAAATTACTTTTAGAAATAAATAATCAAATCATAATATATTCATTAAAGTTTGTGTTTAATTTCTCGAAACTTCAAATTTTGTGCACATGTTCTGTCCCACTAATTCTGTATCAGTGACAAGTAAACTAAAACATACACAATCCCAAAAAAAATTCACCCAAAAACATAGAAATTCAAATCTACTCCATCTTCCTTCAAGTTGCCTTCGGAGTTTCCCATTTTTCTGGCAAAGGGCCGAAGTCGTATATGACTTCCCGGTGGCACGACCAAACGAGCTTTATAGCTTCTGGAGTCCCTATCCCTGCACCCCTAGGATCACCGGCCGGACCAAACCTGCAAAATATCCTCGTTTTTATGATCCTCACGATGTGAAAACATGAGTTGACACAACTGAAAATTTCGCACTCGGTTTTTTACTAACCAGTGATTTTGAGGAGCCCCAGTTGTTCTTGCCCTCAAACCAGCATAAGTAGTTCCATTAACCGAATGACCTATGACTTCCTGTACAGTTACAAGTCAAATATACTTGATATTGCATGTGATTCAAAGGTTAAGTTATCAGACTGATTATGCTAGGTTGACAGTTGGATTATGATAACAATGAGAACAGTGGATAAAAAGTGGGTGTGACAGCGTCGAACGAGAAGGATTTGAATACGTAAATCGCTTAATCATAGTTTAACATCAACCATCAGAGATAACTGTAGATAGGGACAGACCCAAGAGAACTTTGCAGTTCTAGGAACCGCTCTCCTTTTACAGGATCAACTCTAGTAGCACAAAAAAGTTGTAACCATACTAGTTTGGCAATAAGGTTTGATAAACTAGTCCAAAAATTATATCATAACAAAAACAACTTTTCTAAAGAAAAATATAAATTGTCATCAGAACCCAGGGGCTTGGCGTTACTTGTAAGAACAGAGGATCATTTGAAACTACCGCAGCTGTTAAATGCGCGTGCATTCTTTCAAGAATGTCCAATACCAGAGGAAGTTGGTCTTGTTTGTATTCCGTGAGAATCTACAAAATAATAACGCATCAACCAGATTTGTTGGCCAACTCGTGAGACATTGTCTTGGCGGAATTTCCGCATGATAAAACTAAAGTAAAAATGCTCAAGAATTTGGATGTAACACTGTAAATGCTTACCTGGAACGGACCAAATATTTCTTTTGTTACCAACTCATAATTGTCGTCCTTCAATATTTCTGTGAGTGGAATAAATACGGCGGTGGGTTTGATGGCACCATATACTGCTGGAATAGAATGGTTTTGTAAAGCTTCACCACCGAATAAAAGCTTCGATCCCTTTATCTTAAGCAATTTGTTTGTATGATCGAGCATTGCTTCTGTTGTGAACTGAGATGAAAAAGAAGATACCGTGTTGTCTTATGCAAAGTTTTTGAACTCAATAAAAAACAAAAAGGAAAAACATAGAAACTTACAGTAAGGACAGGACCAATTGTTAAATCTTCGAGTTTCCTTCTAGCAGCAAGATCAGTCAATTTATCAACCAATGTACTTTTAGACCAGTTCTGCATGATTCAACAAAGAAGTATATCCAATTTAATTAAGGCATCGAGTTCAACAAAATAAACTATTTTTTTTTTGATAAGAAACAAACAACAAAATAAACTATTAGATAACAAGAGAGGCATTAAATTATCTAATCATCGATAAGAAGCGAAAAACATCAGATTGATTGAGGTTACCTCATGCATGAACAACATGGACTGTGCAGAGCATTTTTGACCGCTACAGGCATATGCATCTTGATCACAAACCCACGCAACGTAATCTTCCTGTGGATAAAAGAGATCCAACACATAAAATGTGAAAACAAAAATCTTAAAATTGGCTGCTCTGTGAAGAAACATATGGAACTTTTTCAAAAGAAAAAAGAAGGTAAAAGTCATGAACCTCCTGAACATCAGGGCAAGAACCTTCCAGTCGAAGCCAGCATCTTCCAACCTGATACGACCCTTGAGGTCAATAGCCAATTTCTCGGCCACCCTTGAACTGCCGGTGAAGAGAGTCATCCGTGGCTTCGCCTGATGATATATTATTCAATTAGTGCTTTAGTTGGGAGAAAAAAAGGGAATGTATGTCATCGGAAATGTAAGGCTAAAATGAACACCTAAGATTTCAAATTATGGCATGTAATTATCGTTTACAATTCGTGATGATAAGCACAATCTGGACATTTCAATTTTTTCTATTGTATTTTGATTTGTGAAATATTTATATTCCAGACTCTGTTGATTTTTTCCCCTTGATTCGGTTGATTTTAGTTCAGAGAAGAGATAGTTGAATAGCACATATTTTATGGCTCATGCAAATTATGTTCTAATTAATTTAAAAATGATACATGAAGGCACAATTTAGCATGAAGGAGAAGATTGTACATCCTTGATTCATCATCGTTTAGATCGAGTTTTACAATTATAGAAGTATTTTAAAATAATTATATAATCCATAACTTTCAATTTATTATCCTCATGTCATAAATCATTTATCATCTCATCCGACAAACCAACCAATGTCAAACAGTTAGCTGCTCATATAAAAATGTAAATATTGAACCACACTGATTTGGCCATATGATGAGCTAACCTCCATGAGGAGTTTGTTCATTGTATTCCCATCAGAATTTATAAAATCAACATCCTCCATAGGCAATCCACAATCATGGAGTAGTCGAATCATTTGTTCCATAACTATGCAGACCTTTGAGACAAGTATATAAAAAATAATACCATATTAACAGCAGAACAAGTATGCATCATCAAATAGAAAATAAGAATACCAAATATGTTAAAATTTGTAAAAGCAGAATCAGGCTTACCTTGCTATCGACTTTAAGCAGAGGCTTGTTCCCCATGTAAAGTGCACCCATCAGCTGAAGCACAGGAATTTCTAAAGGAAAATTGAAGGGAGTAATAATTGCAACCTGATGCATAAGAACTTTCAAATGACCACTTATCAAGAAATGGGCTTTCAGAAAAATAGAAAGTGAGCTGATCCATTGAAGGTCTACGAAAACTCGATTCTAAGAGTGCCACATGTTTTTTTTATTTGATCAGTACACACTGTGTGGTGACATTTTCTCATCCATTCAGTTGAATCTCGAGAATATTTCCATGAAAACTGACTTACAGGACCATAAGGCCACCGAAAACCATGGCTGTGCTGACCAAGATGGTTTCCAGGTACCGAAAATGATCTAGCTAGGAAACGAACCTGCAAGATGAATCGAACACAAGGTTACTTACATGTTTTAGTAAGAATTATCTTAGTGCTGATTTATAATTTTCACTGCAAATAATTCTTAAGCTTCTCCAATCTAAAATACTCTTTTTTAATCTCAAAGTATTAATGAATTCAGAAAATCTAGAAAGCAAAAGAAAAAAATGTCATAAAATGCCACTGGGAATCTAAATCAAAGTAAATAGATAAAAACATTCATACAACGATCGATTAAATGCTCCACAACATCTACACGAACAATCAAAAGTAAATAAGTAAAACTAAATTAAACAGAAGTGGTCGTACATTTTCCTCAAGATTAAATTACACTATAAAGTTATAATGTACCATATTACCTGATCACCACAGAAATTTTCGAAAAACTTCTGAGTAACTACAACTTCACCAAGGGCTTGCTGGTAACTTTTCGGAGCCACTCTTTGTATCAACTTAGCAAAGAAGTCCGAAACCTAGGAGCAAAACAAGACTAACGATCTAGTAAAGGTAAAATCTCAAAAGTTTAACCTATAATTGGGAACAACACATGATTTTTCTAAGATAGAAGTAGTTTACCTCTGGAAGAGAGAGCTTGTTGGCTGCTTTTGCTGTTACTTCTCCAAGCATGAGATACCTGGGGCGTGGGGAAATTGGAATTATTTCAATTGAAATCAAATATAAATATAGCACTTTATAACATCCTACAAGATCATGCCACTAAACAAGAGAGGCAGTAGTCTAGAAGTTCAAGCAATTTTGATTAAGACAAATGAAGAAAAAAAAGTACAGAAGAGGGGAAAATCATCTTACGCAACCTTTCTGGTGCTTTAAAAGGATTGTGTAAACCATGCTTGGGGCACCGGGACAAGCTCTCCACAAAAGGCTGCATAAATTCTGATGTGTTAAAACAAGAAAAAGGAATGCAATGACATTTGGCACCAAGGGACTTACAAGTATACCCTTTTCATCTACTTCGGCAACTTTAATAAAAGATTCGCCGTTCAACGGATCCACAATAGTTTTCCAATTAGAAGTTCTAGTCCAACTCCCCTGCGCTAAAAATCCAAGAACCAGTAAGGTCATGTTGTTTTGTAATTGACAGCAAGCTGGAATTTACTTGGTTCATTTATCGAGAACAATACCTACTTTAATCAAATAGTGGTTGAAAATGCAATTCACTAAAGGATGATATAAATGTATGTAATTGCTTTTTGGTGCACAAATTTGTTTGTGTCATCAAAAGAAATTCGCACTCACAACTAAATGAGCCCTGCTTTGGAACTCGTGTTACATACCTAAATTCATCACTTCTGCCGGCCGAGCACCTGATATCTCCTCAACCTTCACGGTGGCAAAACTTAAAGTATGAACGAATCTGCATTGTACATAAGATAGCATGAAGTTTCTTGCAAACAAAACTTAAAGTATGAACGAATCTGCATTGTACATAAGATAGCATGAAGTTTCTTCACAAACTAAGAATTTAACCAGACAAAAACTTACAGAGTTAAAAATAAAGTATATTGCGTATGTAAGATTTAAAATAATCAAAGAACCTGTTACAGGTTATACAAAATCACAATAACTCATAAGAACACGAAGATTAGTCCAACACGACCAAGAAACTTAGCGTAACCACGTAAATCAGCATTGCCCTCCATACATTTCCATACTTCACCATCCCACATCATCTATAGATTCAATCCTCTTTTTCTATTTTGTTGTCATCCAACAAAAGAATAATTGTCGCTACCACACAACAATAGCATTTGCCAGTGCCACCAGAATACTTCAAATTTTCCGTGGGTGCCTTCGTTTAAGCTGATAAACCCGAAGTTAGAAAAATAATAGCAAACGAATATTGTCGAAACTTACCAAGTATCAACTTAACAATGGATCAATACATTGCTCTCTCATTCATAACATCTAAACCTGCAATCCCATTTCTTAAAATACAACAAGAACCCATAAAAACTTCATCTTTCCACCAAATTCCACAGACGAAAATCCAACAAAAAAAAAACACTATAAAACACAGTCTCTTGAAGTACCTCGAAGAATTACACGTGCCGAACCAATTCCTGAAAGCATGTTGGGGCGCTTCGCTTTTCAAAATCCTGAAACCCCGTGATCCATACATGTTTTCTAATTCGAGTTGAACGGAACAGGAATTTTGGGCACCACACTTTATGATTTAATTTGATTATTTTACGACAAAATTGGATATGGATGAATGTTTTTTCCAATTCAGCTCTCCCAATAAGTGGCAGTTCGTTAGTTTCATTTCCCATCGCCAAATAAGTTATGGGCCTCGTTCGTTTTGGGCCCCTTAAGGAGAGCCCATTTATATGAGATTTGAGTTCAAAATTAAATTGGGCCGGATTTGAACCATTATCCATAACGATTTACGTGTGTAAGAAGGGTGAATTTAGTAATTTCATATTTTAATTATGGCATATTATTATTATTATTATTATTATTATTATTATTATTATTATTATTATTATTATTATTATTATTATTATTATTATTATTATTATTATTATTATTATATAATAAGCATAAACCCATTAATTTAATTTTATGTCAAAGTGGCAACAATGTTGTTTTCCAAAAATGTCACTGTTAAATCCTAAAAAATATTATCTGCTACCAAATAAAAAAATAAAAAATAATGAATATAAAAATAAGCCAAATTTATTTAACGGTAATTTAGAGAAAAATGCATCTGTCAATCATTTACTTAAAATTCAGTACTCATAAGTTTTTTTTTGTATTTTAATACCTGACACAAGATCAACTTAATTTTTACTACATGTTTCAAGCATTTTTACCTTTATACCCTTTTTAACTAATAAAAAATTATATAAATTCTTATTTTTGTTGGTCCTTCTATTTCCATTTTCCACTCATCATTCCCGAATACATTTGGATGACATGTACATTGAATTAAAATATTTTTGTATTTAAAAAAAATTCACAATTAAGCATTGAACTTTTTGAAATACTTTGTTTTACTTGGAAATACTAAATTTGAATTTTAAAATACTTGATTTAGTAAATGACATACTCGGAATTGGTATTAAAATACTGGATATTCGAAAATGTAACGCAAGTTCACCAAGTGCTCGTATTTCCATCCAAGATCAATTTGGATAAAATGTTCAGTTCATTTAATTATTTTTTTATTTTTAAAAACACAAATTTGCAACTAAGCATTGAACTTTTTCAAGTACTTAGTTTTACTTGCAAAATACCTAATTTCAGTTTTAAAATACTTGATTTGGTAAATGAGATACTCCGAATAGGTATTAAAATACTGGATATTCGAATATGCAATTCAAGTTCACCAAGTGCTCGTATTTTCATCCAAGATGCATTTGGATGACATGTTCATTTAATTTAATTATTTTTTTATTCTTAAAAAAAATCGCAATTAAGCATTGAACTTTTTCAAGTACTTAATTTTATTTGCGAAATATCTAATTTCAGTTTTAAAATACTTGATTTGGTGATTGAGATACTCATAAAAGTTAATAAAATACTAGATATTCTAGTATGCAATGTAAGTTCACCAAATGCTCGCATTTCCATCCAAGATGCATTTGGATGACATGTACATTTCATTTAAATATTTTTTTTATTTTTATAAAGAAAAAAAAAATCCACAACTAAGCATTGAACTTTTTGAAGTACTTATTTTTACTTGCGAAATACTTAATTTCAATTTTAAAATACATGATTTGGTAAATGAAATACTCATAATGAATATTAAAATACTGAATATTCGAATATGCAACGTAAGTTCACAAAATGCTCGCATTTCCATTCAAGATGCATTTGGATGACATGTTCATTTCATTATTTTTTTATTGTAAAAAAAAAACAAATTAGTAACTAAGCATTGAATTTTTTTAAAAACTTACTTTTACTTGCTAAATACCTAATTTCAATTTTAAAATACTTGATTTGATAAATGAGATAGTCATAATGGGTATTAAAATACTGGATATTCGAATATGCAACGTAAGTTCACCAAGTGTTGGTCTTTCCTTGAAAGATGCATTTGGATGACATATCATTCTCATGTGATATCTATTTTGTAACAAACAAAAAACAAATTTGTAACTAAGCATTGAATTTTTTCAAATATTTACTTTTACTTGAGAAATACCTAATTTCAATTTTAAAATACTTGATTTGATAAATGAGATACTCATAATAGGTATTAAAATACTGGATTTTCAAATATGAAACGTAAGTTTACCAAATGTTTGTCTTTTCTTGAAAGATGCATTTGGACGACATATCCTTCTCATGTAATATCTATTTTGTAAAAAAAATATCAGATTCCCAACTAAGCATGAAATTTTTAAAGTACTTAGTTTACTTGATAAGTACTTAATTTCATTTTCAAAATACTTGATTTCATAAATGAGATGCTCAGAATAGGTAATAAAATACTGGATATTTCTAATATGCATCATGATGCAATTTCAATGCAATTGAAATTTTAACAAATATATTGTTCATCACTCCTCATGAAATAAAAATAAAAATTTATTTCGGTATACAAAGAAAGAACTTACTTTTACTCCGGGACAAGTATGCTACTATTATTAAAAGTAAGTGCTTATTTTGATCTACAAACAACTTACTCTTACTCCACGATCAGTAATGAACTGTGTTCATTTCTTTAAATGACATGAATAAGTATTCTAATAAATCTTAGTTGGAAAAACCAACCATGACTGAATTTAAGTTGCATATTCAAATATCAGTATTATATCACATATTATGAGTATCTCATTTAGCAAATCAAGTATTTTAAAATTAAAATTAGGTATTTCGCAAGTAAATGTAAGTATTTCAAATTGTTCAATGCTTAGTGATCGAACAAAACTTGCATTGTAAATTTTTTAGTAAAAATTAATAATATTCAAGCTCGAAATAATCGCAAGTGCACGATATCAAGTAATAATATAGTGTACAAAAGTATGAATATCGTTCCTTTAAGGACTGTATTTCTCAATTATTATTCTCAGTTATTCAGTTTTTAGCACCGATACTTCAGATGATTGTTTACTACTATAATTATTAAATAAAAACTCAATGAAATGGTTCAAGGATTAAATGATAAAATAAATAAGCTAGAATGATTGATTAAAGTTCAATGATAAATGAATTTGTTGGAGAATCTCGGTTCACTTACCTCTTGCTAATCTACTTAATTCGTTCGACAATGATCTAGAAGAGATTTCCTATCCAATTGAACATGCCCTCTCAAGCTATGTCAAACTAATTCAACTCAATGAAGTAATTAAATCTCTTTAATTGTTTATCAAGGGTGAATTGCATGTCATTTTATTTCGGCCTACTGGACTATGACTATCGACGGGTATCCGACTTCATATTTCTATGTAAATTGTAAATCCACGGATTATGCTACTCGTTCCTATCAGAGGCTATTCTCTCGAAGAACATTGTCTGGAAATCGTCAAATATTCGTTTCAAACCTATTTTTCTCTTTCAAAGCTTTATAGCTGCTGAAAAGTCCTGGAACATGTCATCCAAATGCATCTTAGAAAGAAATCCGAGCACTTGGTGAACTTACGTTGCATATTCGAATATCCAGTATTTTAATACTCATTATGAGTATCTCATTTACTAAATCAAGTATTTTAAAACTGAAATTACGTATTTCGTAAGTAAAACTAAATACTTGAAAATGTTCAATGCTTAGTTGATTTTTTATTTATTTTTTTACAATAAAAAAGCAATTAACTTAAACGAACATGCTATCCAAATGTAGCTTGGATGGAAATGCGAGCATTTGGTGAACTTACGTTACATATTCGAATATTCGGTATTTTAATATACATTCTGAGTATCTCATTTACCAAATCAAGTATTTTAAAATTGAAATTAGGTATTTCGTAAATAAAAGTAAGTACTTCAAAATGTTCTATACTTAGTTGCGCTTTTTTTAAATAAAGAAAATAATTAAATGAAATGAACATGTCATCCAAATGCATCTTGGATGGAAATGCGAGCACTTGGTGAACTTACGTTGCATATTCGAATATCCAGTATTTTAATACCTATTCTGAGTATCTCATTTGCCAAATCAAGTATTTTAAAATTGAAATTAGGTATTTCGCAAGTAAAACTAAGTACTTGAAAAAGTTCAAAGCTTAGTTACAAATTTGTTTTTTTAACAATAAAAAAATAATTAAATGAAACGAACATATCATCCAAATGCATCTTGGATGAAAATGTGAGCATTTGGTGAACTTACATCGCATATTTTAATATCCAGTATTTTAATACTTATTCTGAGTATTTCATTTACCAAATCAAATATTTTAAAATTGAAATTAAGTATTTCGCAAGTAAAACTAAGTACTTGAAAATAATTAAATGCTTAGTTGCGAATTTGTTTTTTTTTTAAATAAAAAAATATTTAAATGAAATGTACATGTCATCCAAATGCATCTTGAATGAAAATGTGATCACTTTGTGAACTTACATTGCCTACTAAAATATCCAGTATTTTATTAACTTTTATAGGTATCTCAATTATCAAATCAAGTATTTTAAAATTGAAATTAGGTATTTCGCAAATAAAAGTAAATACTTCTAAATGTTCAATATTTAGTTGCGAATTTTTTTTTTGTTTTTTAAATAAAGAAAATAATTAAATGAAATGAACATGTCATCCAAATGCATATTGGATGGAAATGCGAGTATTTGGTGAACTTACGTTGTATATTCAAATATCTAGTATTTTAATATACATTCTGAGTATCTTATTTACCAAATCAAGTATTTTAAAACTGAAATTAGGTATTTCGCAAGTAAAACTAAGTACTTGAAAAACTTTAATGCTTAGTTGCAATCTGTTTTTTAACAATAAAAAAAATCATTAAATGAAATGAACGTGTCATCCAAATGCATCTTGGATGGAAATGAGATCATTTGGTTAACTTGTGTTGCATATTCGAATATCCATTATTTTAATACACATTCTGAGTATTTCATTTACTAAATCAAGTATTTTAAAATTGAAATTAAGTATTTCGTAAGTAAAACTAAGTATTTCAAAAAGTTCAATCCTTAGTTACGAATTTATTTTTTTAAAATAAAAAATATTTAAATTAAATATACATATCATCCAAATGCATCAGTGATGAGTGGAAAGAGTAGATAACCAACAAAAATAGGTATTTATATAAATTTTTTTATTAATTACAAGGGTAAAAAGTAAAAATGCATGAAACATGTAGTAAAAACTAAGTTGGTCTTTTGTTAGGTACTAAAATAGAAAAAAAAACTGATAGGTACTGAATCTTAAGTAAATCATGTGCAGATGTATTTTTCTCCAAATTGCCCTTTATTTAACACAAAATATATTCAAGTAAATTATATAAAAACAAGTATTTATACACTGAAAAATACTATATTAATATTTTATATTTACATCTATGTTATCAAATTTCAACATTATGATATTTTTTTATTATTTTTTTCAATTCTGGTTGTTTTGCCCATGTATCGTTGGGGTGACACTTATACGGCGCTTATGTGGTTTCTACATGACTCCGATGTATGTCGTGTCACATCAACGCTTCCGTAAAAAAACGATAAAAATTTCTTAAATCTGAAATATACAAGCCGATTAAGATTAAAATTGTATAACCGAATCCCACATTTAACGGGACGCCTTATCCATTAATGAGAATATATTCAGATCTCCTAATCGCGTCAAGGCTCGGGCCTCTAGTAGATGCGGGCTGAGGGGATCGGCTCTATTGAGGATTCATGGGCTCATTCTCGTACTCGTATGGTTGTGCTTGGTAGTCGTGTCCTTGCCTAATGATAGGGTCTGACTCTTATAGAGTTACGGCTTATTTTGAAATATGTTTGGATCCGTCCAGATGTGACGAACTTAGGAGGAACCAAAATATATGTTAACGAACATATTATTCATATGCGTACACATTCACAATTTGCAAATTGGAAAGGTACAAATCTGAAGAAAGTCAATGTAAGTGAAAATATATTAATGTGTTACATGTATCATGACAAATTGAAGGTGGACTTGTATCTGATCAAATCTTATTATAATAATAATAATAATAATAATAATAATAATTATTATTATTATTAACCAAATCAAACCTTCAAGTAGAGTAATTATAATAATGAAACAAATAATAAAAAAGAAGGGCATGAATCAATTCTTATTTATTACGTCATATTCATTTGTTTATAGGCAAAAACTTGTGTGGGACGGTCTCACGAGTCATATTTTGTGAGACAAATCTCTTATTTGTGTCATCAATGAAAAAACATAATTTTTTATGCTAAAAGTAGTACTTTTATTGTGAATATCGGTAGAGTTAACTCATATCACAGATAAAGATTCGTGAGACTATATCACAAGAGACCTACTCTTGTTTTTATAGAAGATTTAATGATTTCAGCAGAAAATTAGTAGACTTTTTATCGTCAAAGTTTTATTTTTAAACAGGTAAAAATAAACAGAAATTAAATCTTTTTTTTTATGTAAAATTAAATTGGATGCATCACATTTCTGGAAAAGATTTAAAATTTAGCCTCCATTTGATTAATATTTCAATATATAAACTTTTCGAATTTTAATCTTTGTTTGATATTTATTTTTATTAAATGTTTGAAGGTCAGTTTATATATATATATATATATATATATATATATATATATATAAATCATATGGAAAAAACATTATTTTTCCAAGGCTATACTTCCCATAATTGTTTTTTCTTATAATCATATTTGGATATATTAAAATTAGCAATTTTAAATTAAATGAGGTCATCATAAATATTCAAATATAATTAATTTTGACTTAGGTAACGTGCAATCCAACTGTAAGTAATTAAAGGAATCAATGTATAACGAGTTGCATTTGACATTTGAATGGCGGTGACTTTACTCAAATATAATTAATTTCAGTCATATTTTCGGTCAATTTACGGCCTTCGTCCAATAATTTGTATTTTCTCTTTTTTCACCGGAATAATGAAGTGGCACCAGAAAATTATGATTTAACACCGAAAAATGACGACCGTCACACAAAAAAATGTTGTAGCATTTTCTGGCGGAAAAGTAGCGTGAATTGATCGTCAACATAACCAAAATGAAAACATTCAAATTACATGCCAAAAAATTAACTTCCCTTCAATTTTCTGATAAAGAAATGTCAAATGAGAAAATCTACACAAGTTTCATATTTTCACCACATTCTATAAACTTTTTTGAGACAACAAACTTTGAGTTACTTCTAAAAAGTTCTTCTTTTTTATGTCGAAGAACCCACACTCGCTGTTATCATTTGATGTACACTAGGTAAACATACGAGCTAACATAATAACTCGTAAATTACGTTAATCAGGTAAACTGCATAAGACAAACTTAATTTGTGTGACCATATTGACCAAGAAGGAAAATTCTTTACAACTATAGCTAAAATGGCCATAATGATAATTCAAATGTAATCTTAACAAGATATATCAATAAATGATCATGTAAATTGTTACATATAAAATATTTCGAATATTACACACACATTTGTTTTCGAAAAACAAAATATGAGACATCATAAAAAAAATATTTCGCAAGATAATTTATGAGTAGATCTCTTGTGAGACAGTCTCACGAATCTTTATTAGTGAGACGGGTCAACCCTACCGATTTTCATAATAAAAAGTAATGCTCTTAACATAAAAAGTAATATTTTTTCATGGATGATCCAAATAAGAGATCTATCTCACAAAATACGACTCGCGAAACCGTCTCAAGCAAGTTTTTACAATAATTTATTTCCACATAGATACAACTCATATCAATTATTTGGATTTCTTACATCGTGGTTCTAGTAAAATCTATACCTTTGACCCCCTTCAATATAATAGCAACGTTACCCCACTCGATTCATACATAATTGCCAAGAATCTAGGGGAAAGTCCAACTATTTAATGACTCCTCATCATGTGGTACATTAAATTTTTAAGACAATTTATATTTCAGTTTTCAATTAATTGCACTGTGATGAGTTGTTTCTAAAAGTATTTGAACATTATAAAGTTACGAATATGTAGAGACGATGTTGAGTATAATAATTGTCTTTGTTAGGAGAGTGATCGAATAATGGAGTTTGAGCTATTGTACAGTTTAAAAGATTAAAATTGTACCGTTAGTTTATCATCACCAGCTATAACTTTTGGTAAAACGAAAAACATTTGATCTTATAATTGGTATCAGAGTCAGGTTACGGGCTTGATTCTCATGAATTGTAAAGAGTGTAATTATTATTAGAGAGATCATTGTTGTGATGCCATAATTATATTGCCTCTACCAGGAGAGTCATCAGACCGTGGTATTGAATGAATAAGCGCTCGATTTTACAGACATTGATCCTATAGTATAATATATGTAATTTTTTTAAAAATGTTCTTTTTTTTAAAAAAATAAAATGTTCGAATTTTAGCATTTTTTATTTGAATATTAATAGTCCAGCTTATTTAAGTCGGCAATTTTTGTCAAAATTCCTTAGTATATCCTTGATTGTTATTATATGTAGATAATCTTGAAAATTAGCTAGATGAGATCGATAGTGCCTCCAAGGTATCCGTTCTCTCTTAATTAAAAAGGAAGATTGACCTGATTAATGAATTAATTGTGCACTGATACCTATGGTCAAGACAATTTGTTGCTTCCATGTTTTATTACAAAACATATAATTATATATACAGACTTTTGATATGTTACACACCTACACCGTATATATTTTATACGAGCGCCGATGAGGTATCACATATTTATTAAATGTACAATTTTGATATTTTCCATTACATCAGATATATGAGTGTCACCTCATCGGTGCTCACATAAGTATGCATTGTGGGTGTGCAACGTATCAAAACTATATATATAGATATATATATATATATATATATATATATATATATATATATATATATATATATATATTATATTGATACCTCTATAAGGGCCCGGGTCATGGAGGACCCGGGAAGTTTCATTGAGTAGCCCATATAGAAACCGGGAGGGCGATTGTTACCCACGCGACTGGGCGCTTCATGCATGACCGGGTATTTACTTACCTCCCAGGCAACTAGGGACCGGGTTTTCATGCTAAAGCCGAGGGCTCAATACTCGAGTAACTTACTTAGAAGATCTTATAGATTGTAGGGAAAAAAGCGACTGGGCGGGAAGTCAACGTCTTTCGCCTGAACGTATCCCCGAAAATATGGAGAAGAAAGGGACTGGACATGCAGTCAACGTCCCTTATTCTTGGAGTACCCACGAAGCTATCGGGTAGAAAGGGACCCGACAGGCCGTCAACGTCCGAGGGTACAAGTAGTAGGTGAGCACGCGCATCAAGGTAACCCTAGCTTCTCTTCAAATAGCAGGTATCGTTGACATATTACAGGTCTGAAATTTCTTCACTCTCAAGCATCCATATATATTGCTTTAAGTTTCCTTCTCGACAACCCTGCTGACTTAAGCATCGGAGTGGTCACGCCGGACACCCTTCCGGCGCCCATTCACGAGTTCCTTTCATTGTTTGCAGGTCACGATCGAAGCCATCTACCTTGCTCATTTTCCTAAACAACACTATAAATTCTTGGTTTGACCCGGTGGAGCACCCGACCCTGCTCATCCATTTTACCCGGATCATATCATTGGCGCCGTCTGTGGGAAATTGAGACTAAGGCGTTGATATAGCTCACACGAGGAAAACTAACCAGAACACTTCCCGGGTCCAGGGAGTTGACGCGAACCATTCAAGACAAGAGGACGCTCCTCCCGATCTTATCACTATGACTCCAGCGGAGTTTGATAAATGCATTAATGAAGCCGTAGAGAGAGCTATGGCTAGGCGGGAAGCTTCCCACCATGATATACCACTCGAGAAGGAACCAGAAAAAGAGCAGGAGCAGCAGCAGGAATTGAGGGAGGAGGAGAAGAGGGGAGAAGTGGAGGAATCCTCTGCTGGTTCTAAGTCACACGATAGCCGAGGAGATGCTGGAGTTAAAACAGAAAATGAAAGTCTTGGAAGGACAGCTGGAAAATCGTGGAACTTCTCGAGCGTCTGTCAAAGGACGCCCGTTTGCTGAGGCTATCATCCGGGAACCTCTTCCTGGAAACTTTAAATCTGCTAAAGTAAGGGCGTATGATGGAAACGAGGACCCGGAAGAACACCTGGCCAGGTTCGAGAATATGGCTATGCTGCACTGTTACACTGATAGGATCAAGTGTAAAGTGTTTTTAACCACGCTGGTGGACTCAGCTCAGAGATGGTTTGATGGATTGGCTCCATTGAATATTAAATCATTTGAGGATTTTCGGAAAGCCTTCTTACACCATTTCAGCAGCAGTAAGAAGTATAAGAAAACTGCTTTCAGTTTGTTCGAAGTGAGACAGGGACCGGAGGAAAGTTTGAGGATGTATATCAAGAGGTTTAACAAAGTGGCTTTGGATGTGCCAACTTGTGCTGCAGAGACAAAAACTACTGTCTTCACTCAAGGCCTAAAAGAGAGTGGGTTTTTCAAGTCATTAACGAAAAAAGTGCCTGAAGATTTTGAGGATTTGCTGTCTCGGGCAGAGAAGTATATCAATATGGAAGAAGCCCAGAAACAAAAGAGGGAAGCCATCAGGAAGGAAAGAGGGGACCGGGCACCTAAGCCCGAGGAGAGGGGACCACGGCGGGGTAATCCAGGGCACTTTTCCCCGCATGTGCCTTTGAAAATTATCCGTGAAAGAGAAGTGCAGGAATGCAGTAGGGATCCGGTTCCCAGTCATCAGCTGTCCCAACCCGGGAAAAATGGATTTTGCACCAGGCATGGTGTGTGTCAGCATAGCACCGAGAATTGTAAGGCTTTGAAAAGAAGTTATGTCCCACCCACCAATCAGGGGCACGACCAGTACACCAAAAGGTCGAGAGGTCCACCTTGGACCCCCCGGCCGCCAGTATCTCATGCTCGAGTAGACTCAAGAAACAACCCGGGAAACCATATGGGTAGGAGGAGGGAGCCAGAACCTGAGAAGAGGAGCCCTTCGTCCCCTGTTGCTGGATTGATTAAGATGATATCGGGAGGATCCACCGATGGAGATTCAAATCGGGCCAGGAAATCAAGAAGTAGGCGGGAGTGTCTGGAGGTGGAAGGATCTAGGAGGAACGAGGCCGTGATCAGCTTTGGCCCGGAGGACCTGAAGGGAATAAACATGCCCCACAATGACGTTTTGGTTATCCAAGCTCGGGTGGCCAATTACGACATTCTAAGAGTCTTCGTGGATTCCGGCAGTTCAGTCAATGTGATTTTCAAAGATGCCTTAATGCAGATGGACTTGCAAGGGTTTAAGTTGGAAGCTGTGGAGACTGCCCTTTTTGGTTTTGCTGGACATGCAGTTTATCCGGAGGGAGAAATTGTTCTGCCACTCACTCTAGGCTCCCGGGACATCAAGAAAACGGTCATGACCATCTTCACAGTGGTGGACTGCCCATCATCTTACAATATCATTCTGGGGAGACCGGCCATGAATGAGTTGAGGGCAGTAGCATCTACTTATCATCAAAAGATCAAATTTCCAGTGGGAAGCCAGGTGGGAGAAGTTCGTGGAGATCAACCCTCTTCCCGAAAATGTTATGTGGAAGGTATCCGGGCAGATCAGGGCAAGTCGAAAAAGGAGGGGAAGAAACCCAGGGTGGAGGAAGTTTGGAAGGGTGGAGTGGAGAAAGGAGAAGTTCACTTTGTGGCAGAGGAAGAGCAGGAAGCTGTGGAGATAGGACCAGGCCAACAGATTCGGGTGGCCCGAGACCTCGATATATCCACCCGGGTCAGTTTACTTAAATGTTTAAAGACTAATATTCATGTGTTTGCCTGGTCCCAGCAGGAACTAACAGGGATTTCACCCCTGATATCTGAGCATCAATTAAACACTCTCCCGGGAGCTCACCCGATCAAACAGAAGAAGAGACACTTTGGTCCCGAGAAAGACAAAGTTATTGATGAACAGGTGAAAGAGTTGCTGCAAGCCGGCCACATCCGGGAGATACAATTTCTCTACATGGCTCTCGAATGTGGTGCTGGTACCCAAAGCCGCCGGGAAATGGAGGATGTGTGTCGATTTTCGAGACCTCAATAAAGCTTGTCCCAAGGATCATTACCCACTGCCCCGGATTGACCAGTTGGTGGATTCCACCTCAGGCTTCGAGCTGCTCAGTTTCATGGATGCCTATCAGGGATATCATCAAATTCCCTTGGCAAAAAATGATCAAGACAAGGCCAGTTTTATCACCTCGGGAGGTACATTTTGTTATGTTGTGATGCCTTTCGGGTTAAAAAATGCAGGGGCCACATATCAGCGTTTAATGGATAAAGTCTTTGAGAAGCAGCTGGGAAGGAATCTGGAGGTTTATGTGGATAGATATTCTGGGAAAGTCAAAAGAGGTGATGGATTTTATTGCTGATTTGGAAGAAACCTTTACCACTCTGACGTCTTATGGAGTCAAGCTCAATCCTGCTAAATGTATTTTCGGAGTCAAGAGTGGTAAGTTCTTGGGCTTTATAGTGACAGAGCGGGGGATCGAGGTCAACCAAGAAAAAGTGAAGTCCGTCTTATGTATGCCTTCTCCCCGATCTGTCAAAGAAGTGCAGAAGTTGACCGGGAGGATTGCCTCTCTATCTCGGTTTATATCTCGGTCAGCCCACAGGAGTTATCCTTTCTTTCAGGTTCTCAGAAAAGCCCAAAAGTTCGGATGGGATGACAAGTGCGAGCAGGCTTTCCAAGATCTTAAAAAGCATCTAGCCGAGCTTCCAGTTCTGGTAAAGCCTGAGCCCGGGGATAAATTGTTTGTCTATTTATCCACTACTGAATATGCTGTCAGCTCTGTCTTAATAAAGGAAGAAGGCTCGGATCAAAAGCCTGTTTATTATGTCAGTCACGCCCTAAGAGGTCCCGAGCTGCGGTATAGTGAAGTGGAGAAGATGGCCCTGGCTTTAGTTGTGACTGTCCGGAAATTGCGGCCTTATTTTCTATCACATCCTATTATCGTTCTTACTAACAGCCCGCTTGGAAGAATTATGACTCACTCTGAAGTATCCGGGCGGATGATCAAATGGAATGTGGAATTGGGGGAATACGATATTGAGTATAAGCCCCGGTTGGCCATAAAAGCGCAGGCTTTATCCGATTTCCTATCTGAGATGATTCAACCTGCTGAGGAAGAGAGATGGAGGGTGTTTGTAGACGGGGCTTCTTGCCTGGTTGGATGTGGAGTAGGAGTCGTGATAATCTCCCCATCGGGAGAGAAGATTAAATTGGCAGTCAAAATTGGTTCCCGGGTAACAAATAATGAAGCAGAATATGAGGCTGTTCTAGCCGGCATCCGGGCTGCCCGAGAAATTGGAGCGGCTAGGATTATATTGTATTCCGATTCACAGTTGATTACTCAGCAGATCAAGGGCATGTATGAGGTCAAGGACGACAAAATGCTCAAATATTTGCATCTCATCAAAGCCCAGGCAGTCGTATTTGTGGATTGGAGCATCGAACAGATACCCCGAGAAGAAAATGGAGAGGCTGATGCCCTAGCAAAAATGACTGCTTCTTTGTCGGAAGACAGCACCCGGGAGGTTTTATTTGTTTCCCGAGCAGTTTTAACTATTGAAGAAGAAGAAATGTTGACAATACCCGAGGATTCTTGGATGACCCCTCTGATCAAATTCATTCGGGACAATGAATTGCCCGAGGAGAGAGCTCGAGCACAGAAAATAAAAAGACAAGCCCCCAGGTTTGTTCTCTTAAATAATATCTTATACAGGAGATCATTCCAGGGACCATTGTTGAAGTGTTTGAGCGGGAAGGAAGAGATTTATGTTCTTCAAGAGATTCATGAAGGATGCTGTGGTGAGCATTTGGGGTGAACATCTTTAGCTCGGAAAGCGATGCTAGCCGGGTTCTGGTGGCTGACTCTTCACCATGATTCGGCTCGAGTGGTTCGGACTTGTGAAAGCTGTCAACATCATTCCAACTTTTAGCACAGCCCAGCCACTCCTATGAAGCCTATTTGGGCATCTTGTCCTTTTGATCAGTGGGGTATGGATATAGTCGGCCCATTTCCAGTTGCTCGGGCCCAGAAAAAATTCCTGTTGGTGGCTGTGGATTACTTCTCCAAATGGGTGGAAGCCGAGCCCTTGGCTAAAATCACCGAGCAAGAGGTTTTGAAATTCTTATGGAAGAATATAGTATGTCGCTTCGGCATACCCCGGCGATTGATCTCGGATAATGGGAGACAGTTTCAAGGAAAAGAAATAACGTCTTGGTGCCAGGAAATGAAGATCACCCAGTCTTTCACTTCTGTTGCGTACCCTCAGGCCAATGTGCAGACAGAAGTTGTAAACAGAATCATTGTGCAGGCTTTAAAGACCAGACTGCAAGGCAAAGGGAAGGACTGGGTAGAAGAATTACCCAGTGTACTATGGGCATACATGACTACATCTCTGGGAACCTACTCAAGAAACTCCGTTCAGCTTGGTGTATGGATCTGAGGCCATCCTTCCTGTTGAGATCGGTCAAACATCTGCCCGGGTAGAATCTTACCCGAGCAACAATGAGGGTAGCCGTGCATTGGAACTGGATCTATTAGAAGAAAAGAGGGACCAAGCCATGATCCGGATGGAGGCATATCGAAACCGGGTCATGAAATCCTACAACAAAAAGGTCCGAGTTCGAGACTTGCAGATAGGGGACTTGGTGATGAAGAAGGTTAATCCAGCTGGGGACGTGGGCAAGCTCGAAGCTCGATGGGAGGGGCCTTACAAAATCATTAAGAGAGTCAGTTCAGGATCCTTTTACCTAGAAGATGCTCAGGGTAAACTTCTTAAGAGACCTTGGAATGTACTTCATTTGAAGAAATATTATGCTTAGCCAATGTACAGCTGTAATTTTCACTTTGAAGAAATAATAAAGGATCATTTTCCTCATACTTTTGCCTACTATAAGTGATATTGCGTAAAACTGAGGAGACATAAGCCCAGGGTTCTACTCCCTGGCTCGGGGCTCCGTACCTCGACCATTCCAAAGTCCCGGGACCTGTTCCCCGGCCTAAGGTTCCGCACCTTAGTGTTACATAAGCCCAGGGTTCTACTCCCTGGCTCGGGGCTCCGTACCTCGACCATTCCAAAGTCCCGGGACCTGTTCCCCGGCCTAAGGTTCCGCACCTTAGTGTTACATAAGCCCAGGGTTCTACTCCTTGGCTCGGGGCTCCGTACCTCGACCATTCCAAAGTCCCGGGACCTGTTCCCCGGCCTAAGGTTCCGCACCTTAGTGTTACATAAGCCCAGGGTTCTACTCCCTGGCTCGGGGCTCCGTACCTCGACCATTCCAAAGTCCCGGGACCTGTTCCCCGGCCTAAGGTTCCGCACCTTAGTGTTACATAAGCCCAGGGTTCTACTCCCTGGCTCGGGGCTCCGTACCTCGACCATTCCAAAGTCCCGGGACCTGTTCCCCGGCCTAAGGTTCCGCACCTTGGCTCTTCATAAACCCAGGGCACTACATCCTGTTAAGCGTCCGTTCGTTTCAAGCATTTACATCACAGATATCCATTTAAAGTGTGGAAGGCTAACACCCGTTCACATAATTTGGTATCTTGGTTAGTTCTCAACACTTGTAAAATTGTGAGATTTGCTAGAACAAGAATATCCTGATCATATAAGGATCGAGTGCTGAATTTTTATAAATATTGCGAAGAAGGATAAAAGGAAAGGAAAAAATCGCATTACTACGAAGCCCAAAGACAGAGAATGAACTTAAAAATAAAAAGATTACAAGCCTATTCTATAGCCACAGGGCTGGTTTCTGGCTTTTTCTCCTCCTCTGTCGGCTTCTCTATTTGCTCTGCTTCCCCCTCCCCAGGTTTTTCTTCTTCCTCCCCTTCCTCCTCTTCGGATGTACCTTCATTGTCTCCCACCCCGGCTCCTGCAAGGGATGCAATGGCTAGCCCGAAGTCTGGAAAGTTGGCTCTATCCTTGGGGATAAGCTCGGCTTCCTGGAATTGTTGAAGGCATCTTTTGAAATCGGTCTTAAAGAAAGGATAAGCTCGATCCTCAACGGCCGCCTTGAATTCTGAGGATTCCAGGAAGGAAGTCCGCAGTTGCTCTTTTTGGCGCTCAGACTCGGCTAGAGCCTTCTCGGCTCTTTCAGCCCGGGACATTTGTTCTTCTATGGCATCTATCAGGGAGGCGTTCTTGCGATCAAGAATCGATTGATGCCTTTGAAGAGTTTCCTCCCTGATATGACTTTCATTTAATTCTTCCCGGGCTTTGGCCAGCTCCGCCTGAGCAGACTCCACAGAGCCTTGAAGGGTTGCCACTGTCTCTGAATGGAATCCCTTCAATTGAGCAAGCTCCGCTTGAATAAGCTCGTGCGTCTCTTGGAAGACCCGGAGTTGGGGAGCCTGGTGGTTAGCTAAGGAGGACACCTCTTCATAGGCTGACATTAACATATGTGCACCCTATTTTTCAAAGAGAAGGCAGGGTTGGCAAGGTAAAAAAAAAAAAAAGAGAGAGAAGAGAGGGGAAGAAAGAAGCTTACAGCCAGAAGCTTGTTCAAACCATCCAGGCATCGAGGGGTTGGCGGCATGCTCTTCAGGAAGGCTTGATCAGTAGGAAGGAGCATTTGCTTAAGGAAGTCCGCCCCGACCCGGGAGGCTCCTTCAGCGAAGAAGACAGACCCGCTGGGCTGCGAAGGGAGGAGGGGCCCTGGCAAGGGCCCTTGGAAGGATTCTGGAAGAAGCTCCTGGGAGGACTCCTGGGAGGGCTTATGGAGGGGCGCCTGATCAGTAGGCGGAAGAGAAAACGCTTGATTCGTTTGGGAGAAAGCCTGGTCTCCCACTTGCTCATCTTCGCAAAGAGTCACAACCGGGGTGGTCGCAACTCTTTTCTGTCTCTGGCGGAGGGGCAGGAGGTCCTTTTCTTCTTCCCGAGAGGCGGGCGCCGCTCTCTTCTGTTCAACTTCTGCCCGAGACACCTTCTTTGTCCGAGCTGCCACCTCCTCAGCCCTTTTTTCTGCTGCAGCCTTCCGAGCCGCCATCCTCCTTTCTTTGGCCGCCTTCTCGGCTGCCCATCTTTTGGCAAAAGCCTCTTCCATTAAATCTGCATAAAGAGCAGGAAAGGGTAAAATCCAAATGCAAATACAAAGCCAGGGAAGAATCGCATAACATATAAAGGAAAGTTACCGGGTTGAAGGCCCGAGCCAGCAACTTCGTCAATCACTTGGTCAATCGGGTCCTCAACCCGGGCACTTAAATGATAAGTAACCAATTGTTCTTGGGCAATAAGGACGGAGGAAGAAAACTTTCTACCCTCTACCAGGGCGAGGCTTCGGATGTAAAACTCTTCAGATTTGTACGTCTGAGGAAGTTCTGGCTGAGGGGGAAGAGAAGAGAGGAACTCGGTTGGACAATCGAGAGAACCCGGGAGACGAATGAAAAAATATCTTCCTTTCCACCCCTTTTGAGAGGAAGGGATGTCATCAAGAAAGCGGGCATTAAGCCGGGCAGAAAGGGAAAAGGCATTATCTCCTAATCTACAAATAAAGAAGTAATGCAGAACTTTGGAATTTATTACCAGATCATGCGTACGGAAGAGAACAAAAACCGAAGCCATGATCCGGAAAGAATTGGGATGAAATGGATTAATAGGTACACCAAAGAATTTTGCAACCTCGATGTAGAACGGGGCAATGGGAAATCGGAGACCATTGCGAAGCTGGTCCCGAAAAAAGGTAATATAACCCGAGGGGGGTTGATCTGCCCGGTCAGAAGATCCGGGTATGAGGATAGGATAAGAAGAGGGAATGACCCCTAAGGTTCGAAGTTCTTTCTCTGCTCCGGGTCGCAAGGAGCTTTTCAGAGATGAGAACCAGGGAATCTCGGGGACCTCGGTTAAAGGGTGGTCGGAAGCCCGGGCTTTACCCTTACCCTTATCCTTTTTGGGGATCCGGGATATGCCCGAAGAAGAAGGTTTAGAAGGTCTCGAAGAAGATTGGGGTTTTAAGCTTATAGGTTCTCGGACAGTCTGGGTAGAAGGGCGACGAGAAGTAGGAGAAGGAGACGAATCAGAACGAAGGGCGGCGGATTCATACCCTGACGAACCTCGGGCATTGGCCCCGGAAGTAGAAGAAGTAGAATTAGACATAAGGAAAAGAGAAAACTTACGAGTATTTAGGGCGGAAGTGGCAGAAGATCGTCGGAATAGGGAGGCTTCAAGCGCCGGAAACTGCAAGAGAAGAATTGGCAAGGGCTTCGCCGACAATGGTGATTTGAGAGTACTTTTCGAGAAACCTAGGGTCGCTATATATAGGAGATGGGAGAATGGTCGGGACCGTCGATTGAGTGAACACGTGTGCGGTTTCGATGCGCCTCGAAAGTCGCGACGGGCAGAACGAAAAGACAGTTACACAGAAGAGATGTCATGATGTTTTATCTCCTCGGAATACGAAACATTACTAGCCGTTGGGATAGATGAACACGTGTCGTTGTAATGACGTATGGATAGGCCGGGAGGTTCGGGAGAACCCGGCAAGTTTGTTTCATAGCCCGGGATTATATTTTAAGT
Source organism: Primulina eburnea (assembly GCF_022965805.1). Classification (NCBI taxonomy): domain Eukaryota; kingdom Viridiplantae; phylum Streptophyta; class Magnoliopsida; order Lamiales; family Gesneriaceae; genus Primulina; species Primulina eburnea. Next base: position 29,793,821 of record NC_133118.1, read on the forward strand.
TCAGGGGGATCGGGTTATTACAAATAACTGTAAGTCTATTGATTCGGTCCGCATAAATTGGCATAAGATTTATTTGCAGAAGAATAAAGCAATAGGAGTCGATAAAATTTCTATTACATAAAGTAGCGGCGAAAAGTTATGGGATCCATTATGTTAGATACAGAATCCTGCCACTCCGTTATCCAATTAGTTAATTCGTGAATGCGGAGGTCAATGAAGGATTCATGCTTCATTATCTTCTCCAGGGCATGCCACTCTTTCCACAGCATCATGTGCAGCAGAACTTCATCGTCAACCAGATCGGTCACCCGGTCAACTACGAATTCTCGGATATACTTCCTCGCTCTGGCTCTTTGCGCTCGAGTAGTGGCCAAGCGATTGCGGTAGGTATAATCCAAGCCAGCGGTGAACGTTTTTAAATGTGGAGGAAATACAAGGGTCCCAGCCAGCGGAATCGTCCCCTCTATGAGTCAAAGGAAAAAGTTAATCGAAGCCATCGAATCTAAACACATGGGCGGTCAGGATATTCCTTGGAAATTGTGCTAAGAAGGTGAAGGGGGCATTGACGGTTACCAAGACGCCCGACTGATACATCTAGGAATACGGAACGCTCTCATTCGGTGAAGGTTTTAATGATGAGTTGTATATCATCCGGATACCACGTGAATAGTCTGGGAGGTTTGAGGCCCCGGCATATTATTCTAAGTCCGGGAGGTTTGAGGCCCCGGCATATTATTCTAAGTCCGGGAGGTTTGAGGCCCCGGCATATTATTCCGGCATATTATTCTAAGTCCGGGAGGTTTGAGGCCCCGGCATATTATTCTAAGTTCGGGAGGTTTAAGACTCCGGCACGTTATTTTCAGTCCGAAAAATTCGAGGCCCCGACATTTTCTTCCAAACAAAGCTCTAATGCTTTGTTTAAAGTAGGTGAGATTTTTGTTCTGGGTGATTCAATCGCGTATTTACGAATTATACTCGATTTATTATGGATTAACATGAGAAGAAGAGAATGAAACAAGTAAATAGATTTTATTCATAAAGAAATCGCTCATGTCTAGCACCAATTATTAGTACACCTACAACATGCTGCCACTCATGGATGCAGTGGGTTAGTTCAGGAGACTGGGCGATGTTAAAGGACTCAGAGGAGGAAATCTTTTCCAGTTGATGCCCTTCCTTCAGCAGCATCGCAGGAAGCAGGACTTCATCAGTAGCTAGCTCGGCAACATGGTTGACTTCGAGCTCTCGTTTATACCTCCTCGCCACCGCTCTTTGTGCCCGAGTGAAGGCCAAACCCTCTCGGAGCGTGGCATTAAGATCTTGAATCTTATGCCAAGTGGACATCACCTTCGACAGGACCAACTCCTCAATGGTCCTCTTCAGATCCTCCATATGAGGAGGTAGGGTATTGGGCGCTGGAACGTAGATGCCACTGCAGACCGTAGATTCGCTCGAACTTGCCATGTCGAAGATGTTATCTCTTACCTTCCATTACCTTCCTGTATTTATAGGCACATAGCATTTATTATCGAGGTAGGCGAAGAGACTGTTACGAATATCGAGGTACTAAAGTATTAATCGTCAGAAGAGGAAAGGACACACGTGATTATCGAGGCGTTAGACTTATTTCTTTCCCGAAATACGAAGCGTCTCCAGGAAGGAGTTAAGGCTTACACCTGTTATCATAACAATCGGGACATCCGGGTAAGCGGGGAAATATTTGTATTGAGTCCGGGAGGTTTAAGGCCCCGGCATTTTATCTTCAGACCGGGAGATTCGAGGTCCCGGCATATTATTGCAAACCCGAGAGATGCGGAGCTTGGGCGCCCTTTTTGCTTTAAATACGAAATCCTCACGTCTCCGTTCGTTACTTATTATTAGTTAATCTTGTCAGTCGAGTTATGCAGCCCGTGGGATATGCATCAGATAAAGTGGTGCAAAGACAGTAAACTCGGATAATAATTTTATTTAACGAAATTACTTCGGATTACATCGAAATATGCCTCCTCTACGAAGGCTTTCCACAGGAACATCCAACGTCTCACTTCTCGTGTAGCCCTTCCTTCATAGCCCTTGGTGTCAGTGATATCGTTGAGAGTGTTCCTCTCTTTTCGAAGCATCAGTTCGTACATGCGGTCCTCTTCAAAAGGATCCCCCAACTCGGAAATATTTAGATACTCCCGATACTTCTCCAATTTCGCCAGAAGCCGAGGAGTATTAGCCTCACCGCAGTAGTAGAGAAGCTGTAACTCCTGCAGTGCCTCCCAGAAGGCAAGAATCTTGTGAAAGACCTCCTCCTCTATTTCCGTCTTATGCCTCTCCGTAGATGCATTCATGAACTCTTCCGCCAGATCAGGGACGCTGGGATTGCTAGCACCTGCCATTGTATCTTCCTAACAACACTTTGCTGGTATGATGGCGGATCGGTAAGGCACTATTTATAATAAGGACAAATTAATAATGACCGTTGATCTTCAAGATGCCTGAACGGTTGAGATAAGTTTTGGAAATTGTGCCGGGAGGTGAAAAGACGTGCACAGCTGTCGAGGTGTCAGACTTATCCATCTCTCGAGATGTGGAGCGTTTCCTAGTAGGAATTAATTGTGGGTGCATCTCATTATAACGAATGCAATATCCAGGGAGGCTGGATAACAATTCATTCGGGTCCAGGAGACAAATTATCCAGGCGTGACATCTCTTCTACGGGATATTTAAAGGCTCCGATGCTATTATACACCGTGAATTATTTCACACCAATCGGGACAGCGAGTGAGACTCTAGCCCGACTATTTTAGGGATGGGTGGTGATACCCCTATAAGGCCCGGGTCATGGAGGACCCGGGAAGTTTCATTGAGTAGCCCATATAGAAACCGGGAGGGCGATTGTTACCCACGCGACTGGGCGCTTCATGCATGACCGGGTATTTACTTACCTCCCGGGCAACTAGGGACCGGGTTTTCATGCTAAAGCCGAGGGCTCAATACTCGAGTAACTTACTTAGAAGATCTTATAGATTGTAGGGAAGAAAGCGACTGGGCGGGAAGTCAACGTCTTTTGCCTGAACGTATCCCCGAAAATATGGAGAAGAAAGGGACTGGACATGCAGTCAACGTCCCTTATTATTGGAGTACCCACGAAGCTATCGGGTAGAAAGGGACCCGACAGGCCGTCAACGTCCGAGGGTACAAGTAGTAGGTGAGCACGCGCATCAAGGTAACCCTAGCTTCTCTTCAAATAGCAGGTATCGTTGACATATTACAGGTCTGAAATTTCTTCACTCTCAAGCATCCATATATATTGCTTTAAGTTTCCCTCTCGACAACCCTGCTGACTTAAGCATCGGAGTGGTCACGCCGGACACCCTTCCGGCGCCCATTCACGAGTTCCTTTCATTGTTTGCAGGTCACGATCGAAGCCATCTACCTTGCTCATTTTCCTAAACAACACTATAAATTCTTGGTTTGACCCGGTGGAGCACCCGACCTTGCTCATCCATTTTACCCGGATCATATCATATATATATATATATTTCATAAGTAATGTGCAAAATCAATAAATCAAGTATAAAAACTATTATTATTTTCATTTAAGAGATGACTCATGAACTTACCAACGAACATCTCCACGAGCTAACGAGCCGAATATTGTAAAGCTCGAGCTTGATTTGTTTATCTTAACGAGCCTCATTAAACGAGCTCAAATGAGCTTTTATCAAATCGAGCTTCGAATAGCTCACAAATAGTTTGGTTCATTGTTTTTTTAGTCATTTTTTGTCGGAGTACTAACGCGGTGTTGAAAAATGATGAAATAACGCCAAAAATTGACAACAGGCCAATGAACATCTTAGATACATTAGAATTCAGTGAAAAAAAAGACTAAAATTAGAGGAAAAAAAAAAGAAAAGTATAAATTAATAAACTAAATTTATGAATTGACCAATAATAAGGCCAAAAATGAAAAACTCGCAAATTATACGACAAAAAATGTAATTTTCACGAGTTTTTTGACCCCACATGCAATTGATACTTGGTATGCTAAAATAATAAGCAGTTTCCAAGAGAATTTGTTGATGTATTATGTGAATGCCACTTCTACATATATAAACACAACCAAGCTCTCACCAGTTTATTTACCCAAATCGAGTTAGTTATATATACTAATTATATTATTCGAATTTCTCATCTTTTAATGTGTTGTCAAATAAGGCTGGTGGACAACTCTGAGTTTATTATTATACAGAAGCTTAAAAATATTACTTGGGATGAATAAAAAATTGAGTTGAGTTTATTTAGAAAAATGTATAAATTGTACAATTTTTTATCTAATATAACAAAGAAATTATCTACTCCATCCGACTATTTCCGGGTTCGATCCCGAGCAACCCACTAAACTCAAATATGATATCATATAGTGCCGGTATTATCATGTCTATGAATTTATAGTAAGAAAAATGGACAGTTCTAATGATTTTGTAGCTCATCTGATATCTTATCTGATATCAAGATTTCACATATTCGAGATCTAATTATAACAATCAATTTTCCCACTAAAAAAACTGAAATATCGGTGAAAATGTTAAAATCCTTGAAAAGAATAGTATCGTTATTTTTTCTCGTCCTCATTGTTTTCCTTAATTATTTATTATTCTTTTTCATAAAATAGTATTCTCTTTTTTCCTTTTTTTTCTTTATTTGTTTACTTTGATCTTTATAAAACTCCGATACCTCAGAAAACCTACGGTGTCGACCATCGGTGCCGATGGTGGCCGGAGAGTTGGGAATAAAGGTAGTAGCGTATCAGCGTTATATATATATATATATATATATATATATATATATATATATATAAACTTATTTTCTATAAGAAACAAGTGTATATTTCCTATTTTTAATTGGAAACCGATTTTGTACATTTATTTATAATTTTGACAATGTTATGCATAATGATATAATATTATATTATATTGAATGAAAGTTGAAAAATTGAATATTAGTACCTCTATCTATCTTCACATGGTTCATTTAGTTTAATTCTTCAGACTTGTTGACTATTTCAGCCGCACCTTTTCAACTCCATAGATATATTCGTTAAGCGCCGCCACGCCACAAATTTTAGTCCAATCAATTGAAAAAAATTATTTAATGCATCATAAATTTATATATATATATATATATATATATATATATATATATATATATATATATTTAAATGTTGCACACAACTATACACATTTATGTGAGTACTGATGACGTGACACGAGTTACATGTCCATGATCTATCATAGAGTGATTAATTTCATCGGAGAATATATAATTCTTTTGTAATTTCGGTGATCTATTTATGTTTATTTATAAGTTTGATCATCTAAATTGTCAAAATTTGGTCTTCGCCGAGTAACTTTCAATTTTCGACAATTCAAATTTTTTTCAAACTAGAAATGTTATACGTCACTATACATGAAACCTCGACGACAAAAACTTGTGTGAGACGGTCTAATGTGTCGTATTTTGTGAGACAGATATCTTATTTGGATCATCCATGAAAAATTATTATTTTTTACGCTAAGAGTATTAATTTTTATTGTGAATATCAGTAGGGTTGACCCGTCTCACATATAAAGATTCGTGAGACCGTCTCAAAAATACCTACTCAAACTCCACATCCACATCGGAGAAATAACCAATTTTTTTTAAAAATAAAAATAGTGAACTAAGACTCATAAATTTTTTATACAACACATATAACGAACATAAATCGCAAGGAGATAAATATAATCTATCATAATTGCAGTATACATATAAGAACAACTAATCAACTATGATCAGATAAAATATATTTTCAATCTAAAAGTGAGATGTTTGTTGCCAGTGAAAAACAATAAATCGTATTGTCGTTGACATTTGCAAAATGCGATATATTATCGACAAATTTCTAAGCATATTTTTTTAATTTGTTAATATAATGTATATTTAATGAATAATAATTTTTGTTAATTATCTTCTAATATTTTCTTTTGAGTTTTTCTTGTTAGATTGCATTGGTTTTGAAGCCTTGAATGTCACACGTTCACATGTTGCGTATAATATATATTAATTTATGATGATTAATTGATGCGATTAAGGAATAATAAATGACAAAATATTAAATTTGGTACTTCCTAACTTCCAAGGGTTGCACGAATTAGTTATTCATTATCCAGAATTTCAAGGTGATTCAATCGTAAATTATGTTTTAATTCCATTCACGGAGTAATTACTAATCCATGTTTATTGCAAATTGAAGTTATTTATTTATAGTATGATACGGTCTCACGAATTTTTATATGTGAGACGAGTTAACAATGCACATATTTACAATAATAACTCATACTTTTGGCATAAAAAATAATATTTTTCATGGATGACATAAATATGAGATATGTCTCACAAAATTGACTCGTGAGAGTGTTTTTTTAATTTTTTTTGTTTTTTTACAAATGACATTGTTAAGAGACATTTATCTTATTTCCATATCATAGGTGTTGAAATTCCTTGTATATATATCAATTATTCTCCCTAGTCATGCAATTATCATAGCATGTTTGAAAATTATAATAAGTATGATATATTTTACTTTAAATGTCAACTTATATTAAAAAATATTTAAAATATGAATTATATACATGTATTTTTTTGTTATAATTTAAAGAAAAATTCACATTTTTATTCCTATATGTATGTTTTTTTTTTTTTTGTGATTTTACTCTTCTATATTATCAAATTTGAGTCTTAATCAAATATCTTTCAATTTTGACTATTTTAGTCAATTTACTCGGGAGACGAAGTGTTGATGTGACATTATACACATTGTTGAGGTGCAATAATTGGAGCGATTGAACTATGATGCTTAGACTACTGCGCAGTTTAAAAGATTTGAGTTACAAAATTACCACAAGTTATAATTTTTAGTAAAACGGCTAGCGCTCGATCCTACAATTGGTATCAGAGTCAAGGCTATGAGTTCAATTCCTATTGATTGCAGTTATTGGGAGAGAGATAATTGAGGTGCATTAATTGTTTCTATTAGGTAGAGCGATCGAACTATTATGTTTGGCTGCTATGCAGTTTAAAAGATTGAAATTGCATCATTATCACCAGCTATAACTTTTGATAAAATAACAACCTTTCAGTTCTACATGAATTAACAGTTCAACATCATGTCATAAAAAAAATTAAAATTTCAAAATAAAAATATTAGTGAATTAAGACTATTCGACAACACAGATGATAAAAATCGTAAAAAAACAAACATATGAAACCAAAAATGCAAATTTCTCTAACTTAAATCATTTATACCATCTATCACATGGGTCATGTTAATAATTTGAAGATCTAATCTCCATAAAGTATGGAGGGGAAAACTTTTACACAGATCATGATTACTCTTTAATTATTTATTAAAACCTCAACACCCAATTTTATCTGTGAATTACATTTTCATATATAAAGTTATAAACTCATTCGAATGTAATTAGTCAAACTTAATTGCGTATCGCGATTATATAACAACATTAATAATTCATCTTAATTAAATATTCAACAAGATAATTAATGGAGAAACCCTTACATTTACCATAATTAGTCTTTCTTGCTGACATAATGATTTTATAATTAAAAAATGATTTTTTTTTTAAAAAAATCTTAAAAAATATATTCACATTTGAGGCCCCGCAGTCAATACTTTAAGATAAGTTCAACAAGTAACTCTGTAATTGTTGGGAAAATATATACCTATAAATTAAGGTCAATGCTTAGAAATTAACCAATGGGGACAACGAACCCCTCATCAAGACAATACAACGTTTGACTTGTCACAAGAACAAATCAGCCCTAATACCATTTTCCCTCCGGCGATGGGAGGACAATTTTGACCGACTTTTGCGAGTTTTTCGAACTATTCAACCACCCTACACGGCGGTGGGGGGCGACCTTTCGTGGCCAAGCCCGAAGTTTCGATGAAAAAAATTAGATCAACGTACGTAGTTAAGTCGTACCTGTTTAAAAAATTTAATTCAGCACGCCATGATTTTTTAAGGTTCCCCTTGATCACTATGTAAATGTTATAGCAATGCATATATTTCTGCATATTAGACCTAATTCTAACAGCCCCCAAAAGATTTTAACATTTTGTTAAACATAATATTAGATCTTAATCGAGCTTCGAATCGGTGTTAGACCTAATACTTAAACATCTTGATTATGCAAACTTAACTAATACTTAACTAATTAATAAAAAAACTTAACTAATACTTTTGGCCTCTTATGGCAAGACAAGTATTACTATTTAATTTTTTTTTATTTAGAATATGTTTTATATTTATTATTTGATTACATCAAAAGTTTTTCGAATATTATAATTCATTGTCGTTTACAATTTTGTTTTGAAAAACTTTCATTAACTAGAAAAATCTGAATGCACACTGTATTGCTTGTTACGAAGAAATCAGCTCAAATACGAGCCTGATTAGGACGTGTTTACGTTAATCGACGATTAAACTAGAAATTATTATACTAATTAATCACTGATCTAGTGGTATATATATAAATGTATATATTTCTTTAATTACCATTATGATTTAATTATATATCTATTTTATTTATATAAATTGACATGTTGTCTTAAAGACTTAAACGTTGAAGTTGAATTCTTCAAGTTGTATTTTTAAAAGTGTGTACGAGTTTGACAGTGAATGGTAAATTATTTAAATTTGATTGACATTTTGTACAAGTGTGGTGGATGAAGCCATTTAGTTTGAATTTGCAAGTCAAATACTGCAGCCACCCTATATAAAAAAACAAGATTATTGCTGTTCTTCTTCAGATCACACAAATTGGAAAAAGAAAAAACACTCACCGCGCGCGGTGCGATTAGAATGGAGACTTCTCTGCATAATAAATCTCTTCTTGATCAGTTAACTGTGGTGAAGGAAGAGGAGAAGAACAAAGCAGCTTCTAGCAGTACTGATGATGAAAGTTTTCGAGACGATACCGTTCTTCATGATCAGGTACTTTCGATGAATCTAAACGCTTAAATCATGTGTTTTTGTTGTTTTTCCTTGTGATCAGATTTGTTGGATGCATACAGATTCAAAAAAAGAGGGTTTTCAATTGTTTATTCGGTTGCGGATTAATCAGATCGAGTTTGATGCATGAGTTCTTATATATGTTTTTGCATCTTTGATCTGTTACATATAGCAAATTGGAAATTCGGATGGTTAAACAAATCTAAGGACAAGATATGTAATAATATATACATTTATATTTTTTTTGAAGTTAATTCAAAAAGATTTTGATTCAAGAGAGACACAGAAATTTAAAAGATATATGTAAGTTTTATTTATTATTTCATCTTACATATATCTGCCATAAATTACGTGTATATATTAGGTTGAAGCTGGAAAAAGGGTTCAAAATGACGATGGATTAAAGCCAGAATCACCTAATCTCATGAATTTAAATCACAGCAAGCAGGTAAGAAAGCAACTATATTATATATATAACAATATGTATTCATATACAGATATAGAACCTATATATATTTACTTTGATGCTAAATTATATTTTTAAAGAACACATAACAGATTTGCATAATGTATTTTTTTCGATTCGTTTCATAAATATTCGATAAAATTGCGGGAACCGATTATGATTATAACTTCTGATATTTCATGAAAGAATATAATGTGAAGCCGGTGCGGTGAATAATTTCAAGAAAACTTGTGTTTAATATGTCGAGTTCGACGTCGAACTTTTCGAGTCGTCGGCGAAGCTTAATATGAGGCATATTAGCATCCAGGGGTAGACCACCAGTCATGCCAAATTTATAAACAATGATGTTTTCACAAAAAAATACATGAATTATTAAGTTAAAACAGATAATTAAATTGATATTTACTATTAAATTTGACATCATTTAATCAAAATTTCCAAGTCAATTTATTTTATTTGAAACTTCCAGTATGCACCTTTGACCATTTAATAAATATCAGATGCAACTTGATAATTAATATTTAGACTTGGAGACTTCATTAATTATGATAGGAACTACTCGAAGCTGGCTTCTCATAAGACTAATAATATATACTACATTTTCTTATATAATTTAAATTGATTTATTAAGTGGTTGGCTACAAGTTTTTACAAATCATTTAAGAATGTTATTTTATTTATTTATTGTTAGTTTTCTTTTTTGGGTGTTTGATGAAATCTTTTGTCAATTGTGGAGGATAATTAGGAAAAATCGCAAATTGTAATATATATTTGTCTTTTTGTGATTTTAGTCTTCTCTGTATGTTAATAAATTTCAATTTTAATCTATTATATTTATTTTTTTGATAATTTTAATCATTTTATATGTGGTGTTGACGTGTGAAATGCAAAGTTAATACTTTTATTGGCAAAACTAAACTTGCAAAACAAATTATCAAGATTACAAAAAAAATAAAGATAACTAGTGAACCAAAAAGAAACCAAATATAAAAGAAGAAAAAAGCAAGTTTCGTAGCAATTTATGCAAGGAAGATTTCGAGTTTCTAACGAAATATTAAACTATTGCAGGGTGAAACTAAAAAGGAGAGATCATCACCTGGTAAATCTGAATCAAGAACAGCTTCATCAGTCAAAAGTGAACAGGTTATATATATATAGATAGCTGCAGAATTCTTTAAGTGTGTAATATCATATTTTCAGAATTGAGAGCAAAATATTAATTTGAAATTATGGTAGCAGATGGAGCAACTTCAGTTAGCCAAAGCTGAGATGGATGAAGTTATGGAAGAGAATCAACGGCTCCGAATGTACTTGGATCGAATTCTGAAGGATTACAAGACTTTACAGAACCAATACAAAGAAGCCATTGATCAGCAAGAGGCTAAAAAAAGTGCTAATGCAGATTCAATTGCAAGTAATGATCAGCTGGAAGAATCTGAATTTGTATCACTTTCCCTGGGAAGAAGTTCGAGCGAAGCGACGAAAGATGGTCCCCGTAAAATGCCAATCAATGAAAGAATACACCAGGAGGATAGTGAAGGTGATAAAGAAGGACTGGCACTGGGACTGGAATGCAAGTTTGAAGTTCCTAAAACGTCATCACAAGTCGAATATCCTAGCCCTGAGAATAGCTTGGAGGAAGTGAGGAAAGAAACAGGTGACACGACGACGTGGTCGCCTAATAAGTCCATGAAGAACTCGAGATCAGATGGTGGAGATGATGAGCTTTTGCAGCAAAATCATGCTAAACGAGCTAGGGTTTCTGTTCGATACAGATGCGACACGCCAACAGTAAGATTAAATATGGTTTTTTCAGTTACATGTGTTGTGGATATATGAAATATACATTCGAATCATGGCATGTAGATGAATGATGGATGCCAATGGAGAAAATATGGACAAAAGATTTCGAAAGGGAACCCATGCCCGCGAGCATATTATCGTTGCACGGTTGCACAATCTTGTCCCGTGAGAAAACAGGTATATTAATGCAAGTTTGTCAAGTGATCTTATGTTTGTACCAGATGCAACATCTTGAGATAATAATATGAAAATAAAGTATAAAATTAGATATCAAAATTTACGTAGAAAACCCCTAAAAACTCCCACACACCTCGTTTAATTCCACCATACACCTTTGCCGACAATATATCTCAGCTCCATGTCCTATCACAATGTGAGTTACTTGTTTATTCTAAGATTTATGACTGTAAATTTAAAATATACCATTTGTGTTCAACCTGAAGGTGCAAAGATGCGTCGAGGACATGTCCATCTTGACCACGACATACGAAGGAACACACAACCATCCCCTCCCTATCTCCGCAACTGCCATGGCTTCCACCACCTCAGCAGCAGTCTCCATGCTACTGTCCGGCTCGTCAACCTCGGGTTTAGGGTCAAGCTCGTCGTCCATCACCACCACCACATCGACAGCGAATCTCAACGGACTAAACTTCTATCTCCCAAATAACTCGAGATCAAAACCCTTTTACCTTCCAAGTACATCAATCTCATCTTCCCCTTCATATCCAACCATCACCATCGATCTCACATCTCCATCCTCAACCTCCTCGCCACATTTAAACCGACTAGCCAACAACATTCCTCCAAGATTCTCATCCACAAATCTAAATTTCAGCTCTTTGGAATCAAACTCTCTACCAGTTTCTTGGAATAATGGAACACTTGGATATGGAAACCAGATCATTCAAACTACCCCAAACTCTTTGAGCTTCGGAACACAAAATAATGAAACCCTTTACCATTCATTCATGCAAAAGAATATTCGAAACCCTAATGTTCAACAATCGGATCACGCACCAGACACCATTGCAGCTGCTACAAAAGCTCTTGCATCCGACCCTAGTTTCCAATCTGCCTTAGCTGCTGCACTTACTTCACTAATCGGTTCGGGTTTAGCCGGCTCCAGCTCGTCAGGAAACCAAAATGGAAGTGAAAAATCTAGCCAGAATATCAAGAGTAGCGACTCTTTTCCGATTCTATCGAGCTATCCGACTACATCGAGTGTAAATAACTCGACGAGTTCCCAGCCTGGAAGTTTGAGATTTCTTTCGCCTTCATTTCCATTCACACACTCTCAGAGTAAATCAAACTCTCCAGACAGGGATCACATCGTTTAGTTTGCATGCATGTGCTTCTCTCTTTTTAATTTTTTTGAAAAATTCTTGTTCTATATAATTTTTGGGAAAATTGCAATTTTAATTTGTACAATAATTATATGAATTTTGCAATTTCTGTCCTTTGTTTTTAATTCTAGGAATACTGTATGATGATTGACCTGTATATTTCGATCTTTTGTAGCTAAATAATTCCTACATGAAAATTAAAGAAGAGCTAGTATAAATATTTTATTTGGGAATTACCATTTTATATAATGGAAAATTATTGAATTTTATTTTATTTTATTTTTTTTACAAATACCTAACAGGGTCAAAGTAAATTTTTTTCCCAAATAGACAAAAATCGGTCAATCGTATTGGTTGACACTGACGTATGTAGTGACATATTAACACTACCATTTAAAAATGCAAAAAGTGTCAAAATAGAAGAAACATCACTAAGAATAAATTTTGATAATATAGGAGATCGAAATCGCAAAAAACAAACATACATGACCAAAAATACAGTTTATCTCTCTCTCTCTCTCACACACACACACACACACACACATATATATATATATATATATATATATTATATATAAAGTTATGTAAGATAAAGAAAATTGTGACTGATGACTGTCATAAATTTGAATAATGTTACTCTGTTTAATTTCAAATTTTCGTATTTATTTTATTTCACACACGCATACATACATATATATGACCATATTTATTATTAATTATCGTAATTTGTTTTGACAGTGACTCATTGTATAATCGGGAAAATTTGTAAAATAATTTCGATCAATTATTTAATTGAATACACATGAAGATGTCATTTTTTTAATTAAATAATCGACCAAGATTAAAAAATAAAATACCCCATAATTAAGGGTAGATGTGAAAGGGATGCCAGCACTATAGATGGACGTATATATTTTTGTTATCATCAACGCCTAATCATAATAAGTTGCATGCAATTCTTATGTATATATACATATATATTCAATGGCTGCAAATATTATTTTATTAATATTTTGTTCATTTATTGAATATTATTGGACGATTAAAACTAATTTTTTAAAAAAACAATAATAAAGTACGAATTTTTAATTTAAGTATAATATTGCTGTACTTGAATAATATCGTTGCCACAAAACTCTTGTGAGATAGTCTCACATATCAATATCGTGCGTGAAATATCTTATTTGGCTATCGATGAAAAAGTATTACTTTTTATGCTAAGAATATTATTTTTTATTGTGAATGTCGGTAGAGTTGACCCGTCTCACATATAAAGATTCGTAAGACCGTCTCACAAGAGACTTACTCTATCGTTGTTGAATGTTTCTTTCGATGATTTTCAATATTTAATTGTTTCCGGAGGGGTATTATTTGAATTTGGTATATTTCTTTATCTTCATGATTTATACATTTTTATATTTGATTAAAAAATATTAATTATCATGGTATATTAGATTTTGAAGATATTTGGCTACAACTTATAATATCTTAATAAAAAGATATAACAAAATCTTAATTTTAAATTAATTCGATAAAAAAACAAATTGATAAAGTGCAGATTTAAGAATAAAGGTAAAGTGGAGATTTAAGAAGGTCTATAATAATATTTTGGAGAAGTGAAATATTAAAATAAGATATTTTTGAAAAAAATTTCGGTAAGGTACGGTAACTATACCGAATTTTTCGGTACATTAACGGTATGAAATTTGAAAATTTGGATATATATTGGAATACCGAAACACCGAAAAAATATATAAATTTTTAAAATATATAATATTTTAAAACAATAATTTATAAAATTTAGAAGATGTAAGATATTTTCGCTATAAAACGATATATTCCGATACGGGACCGAAATTTCAGTATATCGTACAATTTCGGTATAATCGGTATACTAGTTATATGTACCGAAATTTTATATATACTGATTTTTGGTATACAAAAAATGTCGGTACGGTATTGGTATAAAATTTGTTGGTTGCATCTTTCCGCTGTTGAGCTCGGTCGAGCTGGACTTCTTCAAGAATAACGTGCTTGTCTGTCCGGGACTGTAGTTTATCATAAATATTTGATGGCTTTTTGTTAATGATTTCAAGAAATCCTCCATAGTGAGCCTTGAACGAATGCACTTATCAATAGGTCTGACGTGGCCGATTTCACTTCAATGACCACTACGCTGAACCGTTGTATGTATGCTCGTAAAATCTCGTGCTCCTGCAAAATCCTGAAAAGTCTTGATGTCACCGGGCCGAAGTATGTTGAAAGGGCCAATCCTATTAGAGTTTTAAGGCAGACTCGACACTGGACGGGGTCCGGGTACTGGTGGAGGAGTGCAACATTTTCGAACCGCGATGGGTGGTCCTCTGAGTCTGTTGGTTGGATCCTTCCGCTAATGAGCTCGGGCGAGCTGGACTTCTTCAGGAATAGCGTATTTGTCTATCCTAGCAGGTAATTCATCATAAGTATATGCTTGCTTTTTATTAATGATTTCAAGAAATCCTCCATAGTGTGCACTGAACGCATTCAATTTACAATAGGTCGGACGTGGCAGATGACACTTCAATGACCACAATGTTGAACCACTGTATGTATGCTCGTTACCAATCGTGCTCCTGCAAAATCCTGAAAAGTCTTGATATCACTGGGCCTAAGCAAGTTGAACAACTGATGGCCCGATCATATTAGAGTTGTAAGGAAGACTCGACATTTGATGGGGTCTGAGTAATGGTGGAGGAGTGCAACATATTTGAACCGTGATTGGTGGTCTTTGGGGCTGTTGGTTGGATCCTTCCGTTGATGAGCTCGGGTGAGCTGAACCTTTTCAAAATAACGTACTTGTCATTCCGGGTTATATGTATGCTCGTAAGCTTTCAGTGCTCCTACAAAATCCTGAAAAGTCTTGATTTTACCCAGGCCGAAAGAGGTTGAACCACTAGTGTGCTGATCCTATTAGAGTTATAAGGAAGACTTTCCTAATTCATTATAGATTTATTTTCTTTTTAAAAAATATTTTTTTTTATAAAAAAAGAATAGGTATAGGTGAACGATATGGAAAAATTGTATAAAATATTACTAAAAAAAATAAAAAAAAGAAGAATATTCTTTCTTTATTTTTCAAATGAGTTTTTCCCGTCCATAAAAAAATAGTTTTATCGCTTGGTGTTCTTGAAACTTGACGGGGTCTAGGAACTGGTGGAGTGCAACATTTTCGAACCGCGATCGGTGGTCCTTTGGGGCTGTTAGTTGGATCCTTATGCTGATGAGCTCGAGTGAGCTGGACTTCTTCAAAATAACGTACTTGTTTGTTCGGGCATGTAGTTCATCATAAGTATATGTTGGCTTTTTATTAATGATTTCATGAAATTCTCCATAGTGAGCCCGGAACGAATGCACTT
Source organism: Primulina eburnea (assembly GCF_022965805.1). Classification (NCBI taxonomy): domain Eukaryota; kingdom Viridiplantae; phylum Streptophyta; class Magnoliopsida; order Lamiales; family Gesneriaceae; genus Primulina; species Primulina eburnea. The sequence goes on from NC_133118.1 coordinate 29,809,893, forward strand.
ATCAATAGGTCGGACGTGTCAGATGGCACTACAATGACCACAACGCTGAACGGTTTTATGTATGCTCTTTAGCAATCATGCTCATGCAAAATACTGAAAAGTCTTGATGTCACAGGGCCGAAGGAAGTTGAACCTATGCTGGCCCGTTGTATGTATGCTCATAAACTCACGTGCTCCTGCAAAATACTGAAAAGTCTTGAAGTCACAGGGGCGAAGCAGGTTTAACCACTGTTGTGCTGATCTTATTAGAGTTGTAAGGAAAACTAGACACTTGACAGGGTCCAGGTACTGGTGGAGGAGTGCAACAATTTCGAACCGCGATCGGTGGTCCTCAGGGGCTGTTGGTTGGATCCTTCCGCTTATGAGCTCGAGCAAGGCGGACTTCTTCCAGAAACGTACTTGTCAATATGGGCATGTAGTTCATCATAAGTATTTACTGGCTTTTTATTACCTCAAAAGTGATCCCCTGAACTAATGCACTTATCAATAGGTTGAACGTGGCAGATGCAACTTCAAGGACCACAACGCTAAACCATTGTATGTGTATGCTCGTAAGCTCTCGTGCTCCTGCAAAATCCTGAAAAATTTTGATGTCACTGGGCCGAAGCAGGCTTTCACACTGTTGGGTCAATCCTATTAGAGGGGTAAGGCAGAATTGACACTTGATGGGGTCCGGGTACTGGTGGAGGAGTGCAAAATTTTCGTACAACGATCGGTGGTCCTCTGGGTTGTTTGTTGGATCCTTCTGCTGATGAGCTCACGCGAGCTGGAATTCTTCTAGAATAACGTACTTGTCTATCCAGACGTGGGAGATGGCATTTCATGACCACAACGCTGAACCGTTTTATGTATGCTCGTAAGCTCTCGTGCTCCTACAAAATACTGAAAGTCTTGAAGTCACTGGGCCGAAGCAGGTTGAACCACTGCTATGCTGATCCTATTAGAATTGTAACGAAGACTCGACACTTGATGGGGCCCGTGTACTGGTGGAGGAGTGCAACATTTTCGAACCGCAATCAGTGGTCCTCTGGGGTTGATTGTTGGATCCTTCAGCGATGAGCTCGAGCGAGATGGACTTCTTCAAGAATAACGTACTTGTCAGTCTGGTCCTGTAGTTCATCATAAGTATTTGTTCGCTTTTTATTAATGATTTCAGGAAATCCTCAAAACTGAGCACCTGAACGAATGATGTTATCAATAGGTCGGACGTGGCAGATGTCACTTCAATGTCCATGACGCTAAACCGTTGTATGCTTGTAAGCTCTCGTTCTCCTCCAAAAATCCTGAAAAATCTCGATGTCATTAGGCCGAAGCATGTTGAATAACTTCTGGGCCGATCCTATTAGAGTTGTAAGGAAGACTCGACACTTGATGGGGTCTGGGCATTGGTGGAGGAGTGCAACATTTTGGAACCGCGATCGGTGGTCCTCTAGGGTTGTTTGTTGGATCCTTACGCTGATGAGCTCGGGCGAGCTGGATTTTTTATTAATGATTTCAAGAAATCCTCCATAGTAAGCCTTGAACGAATGCACTTATCAATAGGTCGGACGTGGCAGATGACACTTCATGTCAACAGCGCTGAACCGTTATATGTATGCTCGTAAACTCACGTGCTCCTGCAAAATACTGAAAAGTCTGGATGTCACCTGGGTCAAAGCTAGTTGAACCACTGCTGTGCTGATCCTATTAGAGTTGTAAGGAAGACTCGACACTTTACAGGGTCTGGGTACTGGTGAAGGATTGCAATATTTTTGAACCACGATCAGTGGTCCTCTGGGGCTGTTGGTTGGATCCTTCTGCTGATGAGCTCGAGCGAGCTGGACTTCTTCAATAACAATGTACTTGCCAATCCGGGTCTGTAGTTCATCAGAAGTATTTGCTGGCTTTTATTAATGATTTCAGAAAAGCTTCAAAAGTGAGCCCGTGAACAAATGTACTTATCAATAGGTCGGACGTGGTAGATGGCACTTCAATGACCACAACGCTAAACCATTGTATGTATGCACGTAAGCTCTCGTGCTCCTGCAAAATCATGAAAAGTTTTGATGTCATCGGGCCGAAGCAGGTTGAATCACTGAAGGGCTGATCCTATTAGAGTTGTAAGGAAGACTTGACACTTGATGGGGTCCGGGTACTGGTGGAGGAGTGCAACATTTTGGAACCACAATCGGTGGTCCTCTAGGGTTGTTTGTTGTATCTTTCCGCTGATGAGCTCGGGCGAGCTGGACTTCTTTAAGAATAATGTACTTGTCTGCCTGGGCATGCAGTTCATCATAAGTATATGCTGGATTTTTATTAATGATTTCAGGAAATATTCCATAGTAAGCCCTAAACGAATTCACTTATCAATAGGTCGGACGTAACTGATGACATTTCATGACCACAGTGCTGAACTGTTGTATGTATGCTCATAAACTCACATGCTCCTGCAAAATACTGAAAAGTCTTGAAGTCACAGGGCCGAAACAGGTTGAACCACTGTTGTGCTGATCCTATTAGAGTTGTAAGGAAGACTCGACACTTGACTGGGTCCGGGTACTGGAAGAGGAGTGCAACATTTTCGAACCGCGATCGGTGGTCCTGTGGGGGCCCGTGCTCCTGATTAATATTTAATGACCAAACAACCAGGATTTATTAATGTAAACAGCGAAAGCGATTAAAATTTTCTCATTTTGGGCCTACAGAAATTTCGGCATGACCTATTCGTAAATAGGACATCCCAAAAATATCAAAATATCACAACAACATTTATATACTCGAAATAAAGTCATAACATCAATTCACAAACCTATAGCCGCACTGGCCAGGACTAAACACATGCAGAGCCGGCAAGGCTCGATCACACAACTAACAATTCAAAACATAGTAAAAACATCAGTACAGCTACACGGGGCATCTCCCCGGTAAATGTGTGACTCCATAATATAGTATATATCTATCTGGGAACTCTCAACCACGACTCGACGACTGGGCACCACTACCTGACGCTCCACCAGACGCGTCAAATACTCCTGGATAACCTGCTATGGCATCAAAAATAACCACAGCATAAAAAGAAACGAGGGGTCGGGACCCAGTACGACGAACCAGTAATATTACGACAAATATAACTGACATGAAATAAAGTCAAGTAAAATGCGATGCAATGCAATGTAATGCAATGCGTGTCGGTAGCAACGAAATAATGGATACCAAAATGGAGTCCAAATGAATCGCATCAACAACAGTAACAGTGGCCACCCGTGCCAGGACTGCAGCAACGTAATAACATGCCGCCGCTCATCCATGCACGTAGCATCGAGGGTACGGGTGCGACCCGCTCAGTCCTCATGCAAGTCATCAGGAGTGCTAATCCTACCCACCCACTCCATCGATGACGCTACAACTCGATAGATCAGTAACAATAGCAATCAACGGAGTCAAGGCTCGAAATGCTATGCACTAATGAGATCAACTCAAATAAATGCGTGAATGCAATCACGTTATTCACAAAAGCACATAAAGCACGCCACAACTCATACATAATACTTAACGTCATTTCACATCACTATAGACGTCATAATAAAACAGTTCATGCGTACCTCAACTGAACCCTTAATTTACCACTGAAATTTCTTAAGGATTTCTCGAATAATCCAATCCTGTGGCAAATAATACATTTCATATCAACTTCAATTTATTATTCCAATATTCACTAATTTAGCCTAAAATTCCGAAAATCCATAATTTAGGCTTTAAAATTTCTAAAACTCATCGCAAAGTCAAATATACCAATGTATTTAACTTAAATCTCTCAATACCGGACAACTTGAAATTTCGAAAATTCAATCGTACCGAATCTGAAATTTTCGATATTTCTAGAAATTTCCAAAATTTTCATTTTCTATTTCTACTGCTCTAAACACATCCCAATAACGATTTAACATTTCAAAAATCCTAAATCCCAAATAATTTAATCTGAATTTTCGAATTTAATTCAAATAAATTCCAAAAATTCGATAGATACCTCCAATCGCTCCGATATAGTACCTACAATCAATAATCCAATATATATCAATTGTTGGAACTCGAATTATTCAAAATACCCAAAATTTCGAAACCCTAAAATCATAATTCTACCTCAAGGCTTCGGAGTAAAGCTCTAGGAAGCTTAAACCGAGAGTTTCCTCACAAATTCCGGCGAAAAACGAGTGGCGGTCTCCGACGGGTTTCCGAGCGTCGCACGTTTTCTTAGCAAAAAGGGTATCAAAACGTAGCTCTAGTCGAGAGCTTTCCAACCATATATTTACTTTATGTTTCCGACGACCGGAGCGGCTAGAATCGAGGGTCAAAGCTTCGAAAATGGTGAAGGGTCGAGAACGATCGGGAAATGCAGAAATTGAAGGAGAGAGAAACGTGTATAGTGTCTGATCTTTTTTTTTTTAATTTATTATATATATATTTTTTTAAACTTAGTAAATCAAACTGGGCCGGGCTTTTACTTAAACTGGGCTCTCACATTCTCCCCTACTAATAAAAGATTTCGTCCTCGAAATCTAGCATACATAACATTTATACAAAAGTGGTTTACAAATATTTACCACTGATAATACATTGGGAAATCAGAATACATGGAATAATTTATTACATTTTCAAACAAATGAGGCCATTCCTGACGCATCTTTGCCTCTAATTCCCATGTAGCTTCTTCTCTCCCATGTCTACTCCACTGCACCATAACCAGTGGAATCGTCTTATTCCTCAGTTGCTTCTCTTTGCGATCAAGAATTTGCACTGGATGCTCAACATAGCTAAGGGAACTATCCAACTCCACCTCATCAGTCCTCAAGACATGAGAAGGATCTGGCTCATACTTTCGTAACATAGATACATGAAACACATCATGTATCGCAGACAAACTCTGCGGTAAGTCCAAACGATAATCCAAAGTGCCAATCCTCTCAACAATCGCATATGGACCAATATAACGCGGAGCTAGTTTCCCTTTGCGCCCAAATCTCATAGTACCACGAAACGGTGATACTTTCAAGAAAACCTGATCGCCAACCTGAAATTCTAAAGGCCTACGCCTTTTATTAGCATAACTGGCTTGACGATCCTGAGCTTCTTTCATTCTTTTCCTGATCATTTCAACCTTCTCTTTCATTTCTTGAATAAATTCTGGCATTGACATATGTCTTTCTCCTACATCTTCCCAGCATATCGGAGATCTACATTTTCTACCGTACAAAGCTTCAAATGGTGCCATTCCGATGGTTGCTTGGAAGCTGTTATTGTAAGAGAACTCAACAAGTGACAATGATTCCTGCCAACCACCCCTGAAATCCATCACGACTGCTCGCAACATATCCTCGAGTGTCTGAATGGTCCTTTCAGACTGACCATCTGTCTGTGGGTGATATGCAGTACTCATCGCCAGCTTTGAACCCAATGCTGATTGCAAACTACCCCAAAACTTCGAAGCAAACCTGGGATCACGATATGATACTATGGTTACGGGCACACCATGCAATCTCACCACATGATCGATGTACATTTTCGCCATTTTCTTATAAGTACAAGTACGATCATAAGGAATAAAGTGGGCTGATTTAGACAATCTATCAACAATCACCCAAATCGCATCACAACCACGATTAGAACGAGGTAGGTGTGTCACAAAATCCATAGCAATGTGCTCCCAATTCCACTGTGGTACTTCAAGACTATGTAACATACCACCAGGTCTCATTCTCTCAGCTTTAACCTGTTGGCACGTCAAACATCTAGCCACAAAATCAGAAATCTCTTTCTTCATACCTTCCCACCAGTAATGAGATTTCAAGATATGATACATCTTTCTCATTCCAGGATGAACACTGTGTCGACTACAATGAGCTTCACGAAGTATAGATTCTTTCAAATCTATCAAATTCGGAACCACAAGTCTACCTTGATAGCGCAGACATCCATCTGAAGCAACACTGAACTTTTCTGATTGACCTGTCTGAGTCAATTCTTTCAATCTATGAACATGCGGATCAGTTCTCTGTGCTGCTTTGATTTTAGAAACAATCTGTGGTTCAACTTGTATAGATGAAACTATAAAGTAGTCGCCCTTAGACTGATAAGTCCATCCTGAAGTTCCCAAATGCTCATGAATCTTTGAAATAGTCAAAGATGTCAACATTTTAGGCTGAACCTTTCTGCTCAGAGCATCTGCAACTTGATTCATTCGCCCTGGTTGGTACTGAATCTCACAATCAAAGTCTTTAAGTAATTCCAACCATCGACGCTGTCTCATGTTCAAGTCAGACTGTGTAAAAAGATACTTCAGACTCTTGTGATCAGAATAAATCACAAACTGTTCTCCGTACAGATAATGACGCCATATCTTCAATGCAAACACAATGGCAGCTAACTCCAAATCATGAACTGGATATCGAGTCTCATGTGACTTCAATTGACGAGAAGCATACGCAATCACTCGCCCATTTTGCATCAAAACACAACCCAGTCCATTTAAAGAAGCATCTGTACAGACAACAAATCCACCTGAGCCTGAAGGCAAAGCTAGCACTGGAGATGTGGTCAACTTTTCTTTTAAAGTCCGAAAACTAGACTCACATTCTGCAGTCCATACAAAACGTCGATCTTTCTGTGTCAACTGGGTCATAGGTCTAGCTATTCTAGAAAATCCTTCAATGAAACGCCTATAGTACCCAGCTAATCCCAAAAAGCTTCGAATCTCAGACACATTGGTTGGTTTAGGCCAATTGATAACAGCTTCAACTTTATTAGGATCAACAGATACTCCTTGTGCAGATATAACATGGCCTAAAAATAAAACTCGGTCCAACCAGAACTCACACTTAGAAAATTTGGCGTACAATTGCGCTTCTCTGAGTGTTTGGAGAACTAATTTCAATGTTCTTTGTGCTCTGTTTTTGACTTAGAATAAATCAAGATGTCATCAATGAAAACGATAACAAATTTATCTATGAATTCCCGGAATACACGATTCATTAAATCCATAAAAACCGCTGGAGCATTAGTCAAACCAAACGGCACGACTAGGAATTCATAGTGTCCATAACGTGTCCGAAATGCTGTTTTAGGAACATCTTCCTCTCGGACTCTGAGCTGATGGTATCCGGAACGAAGATCAATCTTGGAATACACAGAAGTACCCTGCAACTGATCAAACAAGTCGTCAATACGCGGCAGAGGATACTTATTCTTCACAGTAGCCCGGTTCAACTGCCGATAATCGACGCACATTCTCATCATTCCGTCTTTCTTCTTTACAAACAATATTGGAGCTCCCCAAGGTGACATACTGGGCCTGATATAGCCTTTCTCCAGTAAATCTTGTAGCTGTTCCTTGAGTTCTTTCAATTCTGTTGGAGCTAAACGATATGGTGCTCTAGAAATAGGATTTGTTCCCGGCATCAATTCAATGCTAAGATCTATTTCCCTTTGAGGTGGAAAACCTGGAATCTCATCAGGAAATACATCTGGAAAATCCTTGACAACGGGAATGTCTGAAACTTTCAATCGTTCTTCCCGTGTTGCATCAAGAGCATAGATCAAAAATCCTTCATTGCCGATTGACAACAACCTAAACATTTCCATTGCAGATACTAATGGAATTCGAGACTGTGAATCATAACCATAAAAATTCCATTTGCTGCCATAATACGGTCTAAATCTGACAACTCCATGTAAACAATCCACAGTAGCTCGATAATTTGTCAACATATCCATACCGAGGATACAGTCGAAATCAGACATAGCTAATTTGATTAGATTAGTTATCATAATATTATCCTCAAATCTAATCACACAATTCAAAACTATCTCATTGGACACCAAGTATACACCGGCAGGAGTAGCAACTGACATAGTATCCAACAAAGAAATAGTAGCAATCTCATGCTCATCAACAAATGCGGCAGATAAAATGAATGAGATGCTCCTGTGTCTATCAATATGCGTGCAGGATAGTCAAAAACATAACAAATACCTGCAATCACTCCTCCTGGTGCATCCTGAGCCTGGTCTTGAGTCAATGCATGGACTCTAGCCAGCTGTGGCACTGTAAATTGTTGCTGAGGAGGACCTCTAGGCGGTGGATAACCAGATTGCTGAAATGAATGTGCAGGAGCATATGGCTGGAAAGCTGGTCCTCGGGGAACTTGTCCAGACTGTTGTGGCTGAAATTGCTGTCTTTGTGCATTAGGACATACTCTGGCGAAATGCCCAACTTGACCACAAACGTAACAAGACCCCTGAACTCCTACACACTGGGAACTAAAATGTCGACCACCACATCGGTCACAATGCACAGTGCTAGACGACCCAACAGAACCTCCCCCTCGTGCACTGCCTGAACTGGAGGAGCTGGATTGAGACTTCTTCTTGAATTGCTTTCCTTTTGCCTTGTACCTCTGCTGTTTGGGTTGTTGGTATGACTGTACAGGCTGATATGGAGGTAAATCCACTGGCATTGACATACTACTCCCAGATCCCTGAGAAACAGATGATGGACCTGGCTGGGGATCTCCTCTGAGCAAACTTGCTTCAATTTTCTTCGCTTTTTCCACTGCTTGAATATACGTATTAGGCGATCCAGTCATCACCAACGTATGAACAGTCCGCTGCAACCCGTGCAGAAAACGTGATAGTTTAGCCTGATCATTCCTGGCAACATGTGGAACATAGGGCAAAAGAGCAGAAAACTGTGAAGCATATTCCACCACTGATTTGTTGCCCTGTACCAACTGATTGAACTCTTCTTCTTTAGCAGCATAATATGATAGCGGTGCATATTCCTGGGTAAAGTGAGCACGAAAAGCATCCCAAGTAATACTTTCACCAGAGTCCTTCATTGCTTCTTCTGTGGCTTCCCACCAGAGTTGTGCTCGATCTTTAAGTTGGTAGATGGCAAGCTTCAATTTAATATCTTGGGAATACTCCAACAAATTAAATAGATGATTTATACTTTTCAGCCAGCTTGATGCTTTTTCTCCGCTCTCGTTGCCAAAGAATTTTGGAGGACGTAATTCTTGAAACTGAGAAATTATTAACTGCATTCCTCCAACTTTCTGTGTCAGCTGTTCCACTTCTTGCTCAATCGCTACCTGTCTAGCTCCAGGTCTTTCAAGTCGAGGAGGTTCTTGGTTAACTTCTTCTTCAACATTTTGAGCGACTTGTTCTCGAGGTCGACCACGTCTACCTCTAATGATATCTGCAAGTCCTCGAACATTTTGCGCCTCAGATTCTTGTGCTATTTCTTTTCCTTTTCTACCTCTTCCTCCAGGTGCCATTCTACAAGACACGAGGATTAAATCCACAGGCAGATAACAGGTAAAAGAAATTTATAGGCAATTTTTTTTTTTTTTTAAACTACATACCATGCCTAATCAGCTAGTCATTCTAATGCAGGTAAATTCAATCAAATCACACCAAATAATTCAAATAAGAGCAAATAGTCAAACACATGCACAATCATGTTATTTGTGTCTAGACTCAAGTGCCCTAGACTCTAGTTCGAGCATATCCCAGTTACGCTCTGATACCAACTGTGGGGCCCGTGCTCCTGATTAATATTTAATGACCAAACAACCAGGATTTATTAATGTAAACAGCGAAAGCGATTAAAATTTTCTCATTTTGGGCATACAGAAATTTCGGCATGACCTATTCGTAAATAGGACATCCCAAAAATATCAAAATATCACAACAACATTTATATACTCGAAATAAAGTCATAACATGTAGTGACCCGTTCCAGAATCACCTACTAGTTGAGAACTAAGCATGCAATTAACTTAATTAATAAAAAAAAAATCAGAGATAACAGCGGAAATATGGTTAACAACAATAGTTTATACAACCCAATCGAAATCCAAAATACTCAACTAACTGAAAGTATCTGCTACAATCATATCAAATCATATGGAAAACACTGAAAACTAAACCAACCAGCTACTCAATGTCCTCCTCCTGCTCCTCCTGAGCCATCCAACCTGAGGCCTGCCCCGTGGAAATGGGGTGTCCAAGATAAACAAAACCGAGGACGTGAGCGATAAGAACGCCCAGTACAAAAGCATGAGTATACAAGCCTATATGAAATGCACATGCTATGATATGATACCAGGGTAGTCAAGAAACAGGAGTCACAAAAGATCTCAAAATGCTCAGTCTAGAGGCGCCAAGTGGATAGTGCCGCGCGGTCCTACCTCTGGGTCACTGCATCCACTGCAAGAACAGACGTGGACCTAAAATGTCCCGGACCACCGAAGCCCTCCCGACCCGTCGGCCACTGTGTACTCTCGGTGTCCATGCGTCCACAAGACAAGACAGGGCTGAGCGGCCCCACAAGATATAGCTTATCTCGAAAGAGATACAGCTCAACAGTAAAGGCTATCTCGAAGGAGATACGGCTCAACATGAAATGCAACGTGCAGTAATAAACGTGACATAATAGCATGCATCATATGACATATATCAATGCACCACATAATCATGCAACACATATAAGAATGTATACTCAACCAGGATATCTCGGATAGTACTTTCGTACCTCTATCACAGCAAGCCTAGCCTTACGCAACACCTCTACTCAGGTCTAGAACAAGCCTATGCATCAAGTGAAAACCATCACTAAAACTTATCTACCAGACTTAAATAGATAATCCTGAAATAATAATGATACAATTCCAAACCTTCGTCCGTCGCTAGCCCACTGATGCCGCTAGCTCCCAACTAGAGCACAGCTCCGCTACAAGACCAGCAGCTCCCCGCTAGTGCCCGAACCTCGGAAAAAGACTAGAATCTCACAGAAACGACTGAAATGCTATGGAACTCTCTGAATTGGCGAGTCACAAATGAAGCCTCGCGCCTCTATTTATAGCCAATGTTCGGACGATCCGAACCATTTCGGAAGCTCCGATCCGGCACACTTCGGACGGTCCGAACTCTGATCGGACGATCCGATCCTTGCATGACTTCCACGAGTACAGCCACCTGTCTCGGACGATCCGAACCCCAATCGGATGATCCGAACCTTACCACGTGTCCAGAACCCTTCCACGTGTCCAGCCACCTGTCCCGGACGGTCCGACACTGGCTCGGACGATCCGAACTCATCGGACGATCCGAACTCATCGGACGATCCGAACTTGTTCGGTCCTTCCGATCCTACCGAAAATATAATTAATCCGATAATTAACTCAAATTAGGAATCGGGTTACTACATTCTCCCCCCCTTAAAAGATTTCGTCCTCGAAATCAAGTTTATAGGATGAACAAAACTGAAATAACAACATTGTTATTACATCTCAATTGTTGCCAAACACAACTGATAATTGGATTACAACGGAAAACATACATACATCCATAGTACAACTACAGTACAACTCAAAAGAGCTCTGGATGCTCCGAACGCATACGACTCTCTAGCTCCCAAGTGGCTTCTTCAGTGCCTCTACGCTGCCACTGAACTAAGATAAGAGGAATGATCTTATTCCGCAACACCTTATCTTTGCGATCGAGAATCTGAACTGGTCGCTCCACGTAAGACAAATCCGATTCAAGTTGAACTTCAGATGGATGTAAAATATGTGATTCATCTGCCACATATCGTCGCAAAAGGGATACGTGAAACACGTCATGAATCCCAGACAGATACGGAGGTAATGCTAACCTGTAAGCCAAATCTCCCACACATTCCAGAATCTCAAAAGGACCAATAAATCTCGGAGATAGCTTACCCTTGAGACCGAATCTCAAAATCCTGCGAAAAGGCGAAACTCGGAGAAACACTTTCTCCCCTGGCTGAAAATAAAGAGGTCGCCGCTTAGTGTTCGCATAACTAGCCTGTCGATCCTGGGCAATCTTAATCCGCTTCTTGATTATTGCAACTTTATCAATAGCCTGCTGGACTAATTCCGGTCCCTCAACATGTCGTTCCCCAACTTCATCCCAGAATAATGGAGTACGACAACGCCGCCCATACAACGCCTCAAATGGTGCCATACCAATACTACGATGGTAGCTGTTGTTGTACGCGAACTCAATCAAAGGCAAATGATCCTGCCAAGCATGTCCGAAATCCATAACACAAGCTCGCAACATATCCTCAAGCGTACGGATAGTCCTCTCTGACTGACCGTCAGTCTCCGGATGATAAGCAGTACTCAGACTCAGTGAAGTGCCCAATGCTGACTGGAAACTACCCCAAAATCGTGAGGTAAAACGAGGATCCCTGTCACTAACAATACTGACTGGCACTCCATGCAAACGTACAATCTCTTGAATGTACAAGCGAGCCATCCGATCGAAAGTGAAGTCACGGTTATAAGGCAGAAAATGAGCAGACTTGGTGAGTCGATCCACCACTACCCAAATAGCATCACTATTCCTCGAAGACAATGGCAAGTGAGTAATGAAATCCATCGTGATATGCTCCCACTTCCATTCAGGAATAGGTAGATTCAACAATAATCCTCCAGGTCGACGGTGCTCTGCCTTAACCTGCTGACAAACAAGACACTTGGAAACAAACTGATAAACACTGCGCTTCATCCCTTTCCACCAAAATCGTGTCCTCAAGTCTTTATACATCTTATTGCTTCCTGGATGGACACTCAACTTGCTTCGATGAGCCTGAGACAAGATCTCTTCCCTCAAATTATCATCCTCTGGTACTACAACCCGATTAGACAAACATAGAAGACCATTAGACTGATAATGGAAACCGCTATCTCCACCCGCTAACCGAGCTAATCTCTGAGTCTTCAGATCAGACATCTGAGCATCTCGAATCCGAGCGAACAAAGCTGGCTCAGATAAAATGGTAGCAACACGAATGCTCTCCATACCTTTCCGATGTTTGAAGTTAAATCCCAACGAACAACAATCCTGAATAGTACTAATCATAGCACTGGTCTGAAGTGCAGAGGCTCTCACCTTACGACTAAGAGCATCGGCTGTGAGATTCGCAGAGCCTGGATGGTACTTGATCTCGCAGTCATAATCTTTCAGTAGATCCATCCAACGACGTTGTCTCATGTTCAACTCAGCCTGAGTGAACAGATACTTCAGACTCTTGTGATCAGTAAAGATTTCAAACTTAACCCCGTACAAGTAATGACGCCAGATCTTCAGTGCGAACACTATAGCTGCCAACTCTAGATCATGAATAGGGTACTTCTCCTCGTGAGATTTCAGCTGCCTGGAAGCGTAAGCGATCACATGACCATTCTGTGTCAACACACACCCTAAGCCTTGAAAAGAGGCATCGGTGTAAACACTGAAACCATCAGATCCTGACGGTAACGCCAAAACAGGTGCAGAAGTCAGAAGTCGACGAAGCTCTCTGAAACTATCTTCGCACTCAGATGACCACTCAAATGGAACATCTTTCCGAGTAAGTTGCGTCAAAGGTCTAGCTACCTGGGAGAAATTCACGATGAAGCGACGATAATACCCTGCCAGACCTAGAAAACTACGGATCTCGGCCACCGTCGTAGGACGTGACCAATTCAGCACTGCTTCAATCTTGCTGGGATCCACAGAAATTCCTTCCTTGGAAATCACATGACCAAGGAATACTACACGATCAATCCAGAACTCGCACTTACTCAGCTTAGCATACAATTGCTTCTCGCGAAGAATCTGCAACACAATCCTCAAGTGCTGGACATGCTCCTCCACACTGTGAGAATAAATCAAGATATCGTCGATGAAAACCACAACGAACTGATCTAGAAAATCACGAAAGACTCGGTTCATCAGATCCATGAACACCGCTGGCGCATTCGTCAATCCGAATGGCATAACTAGAAACTCGTAATGCCCGTAACGAGTACGAAATGCAGTCTTGGAAATATCATCATCTCTGACTCTCATCTGATGATAACCCGATCGCAAGTCAATCTTGGAGTAAACAGAGGTACCCTGAAGCTGATCGAACAAGTCATCGATACGAGGTAATGGATACTTGTTTTTGATCGTCACACGATTCAGCTGGCGATAATCAATACACAATCGCATCGATCCATCCTTCTTCTTGACAAACAAAACTGGAGCTCCCCAAGGTGAAACACTCGGGCGAATATAACCTTTATCAAGAAGATCCTGCAATTGCTGCTTCAGTTCCCTCATCTCTGACGGCGCAAGACGATAAGGGGCACGAGAAATCGGTGCAGTCCCTGGCATTAACTCAATGCCAAACTCCACCTCTCTAACCGGAGGAAAACCAGGAATCTCCTCTGGAAAAACATCAGGAAATTCACAAACCACTGGAATATCCTCTATACCAACACTACCTGTGGACGTATCAATCGCATAGATGAGGTAGCCTTCCCCGCCCGCCTCTAAAGCACGACAGGCTTTCAGAGCAGATACCACTGGCATCGGAGGTCGCGCTCCCTCACCATAGAAAAACCAACTAGAGCTCTCAGTCGTACGGAACTGAACAAGCTTCTGGTAACAATCCACAGTAGCTCGGTAGGTAGTCAAAATGTCTATACCCAAAATACAATCAAAGTCTTCCATCTCCAGAATCATAAGATTCGCAGTCAACTCGTTACCCTCAAAATCTAAAGGACAACCCATCACTAGACGCTTGGCTAAAACCGAATGACCCATCGGGGTAGAAACAGAAAGAATAACGTCTAGAGAAACATACGGTAACTTATGACGCTTAACAAATCGTGCAGAAATGAATGAATGAGATGCTCCGGTATCTATAAGAACAAAAGCAGGAATACCGCATAAACAAAAAGTACCTGCTATGACTCTCCCGGTCTCATCTGCAGCCTGATCCTGGTTCAGCGCAAACACCTGACCTTGGGCACGAGGTCGAAGATTCGAACTACCCACTGCCTGACCCTGCCTCCTCTGCTGAACAGTCGTCTGAGATCCAGAACTGGATCCTGCTCCACCTCGCAACTGAGGACAATTCTTCTTAATATGCCCCATCTCTCCGCACTGATAACAAGCTCCTGCGGCTGCTCGGCATTGCTCCGATGGATGGTTCTTCCCACAATGCGCACAAGATTCCTTCTTCTTACCAAAACGGAAAACACCGCTAGATCGAGATCCAGATCCAGAAGAAGACGAACCAGATTTCTTGAAAGACTGAGATCGAGGCCTCAAAGTACTCGGAGGTCTAGAAGAAAGAATAGCCCTACCACGCTGGAGACTGATATCTGCCTGACGACACCGGTTTACTAACCCATCATAAGAAGTAGGATTATCACAGACAGTGACTCGGTCAAAGATCTCCTGGTTAAGACCCTGGAGGAAATGGTCATACTTGGCCTCAGAACTGCCACTGATATGAGGAGCGAAGGGTAACAACTCGAAGAATTTCTGCTGATACTCATCAACAGACATACTCCCCTGCTTAAGGTTCAGGAGCTCAATCGTCTTCGCCTGGCGAAGGGCTGGAGGAAAATACAGCTGCATGAAAGCTGCACGGAAATCGGCCCAAGTCACCCTACCCTGGGACTGGACTATCGGCGCAGAAGTCGATCGCCACCACTTGCGCGCACGGCCCTCGAGAAGAAAGCTAAGGGTCTCTATCTTCTGCTCCTCGGTGCACTGAAATGCACGGAAACAACTCTCCATGCGCTCTAACCAGTCCTCAGCATCATCGGGAGTCTCTCCACCGACTAGAGGCTTAGGCCCCATCTGAATAAAACGATGCAAATCAAAACGCCTAGGACCATCCCGACGATGACGATGCTCACGATGACGCCTATGATCATCCTGGTCGCCCCAACGACCTACACTCCCTTGACTACTCTCGTCATCAAAGTGGTCAGCCATCTCTACAAGATAGAATGGGGTAAAATGGTCAACGAAAATCCCAAAACAGAAATCTATATCCCAAAATCGTAAGCATGCTCTGATACCATAAATGTAGTGACCCGTTCCAGAATCACCTACTAGTTGAGAACTAAGCATGCAATTAACTTAATTAATAAAAAAAAATCAGAGATAACAGCGGAAATATGGTTAACAACAATAGTTTATACAACCCAATCGAAATCCAAAATACTCAACTAACTGAAAGTATCTGCTACAATCATATCAAATCATATGGAAAACACTGAAAACTAAACCAACCAGCTACTCAATGTCCTCCTCCTGCTCCTCCTGAGCCATCCAACCTGAGGCCTGCCCCGTGGAAATGGGGTGTCCAAGATAAACAAAACCGAGGACGTGAGCGATAAGAACGCCCAGTACAAAAGCATGAGTATACAAGCCTATATGAAATGCACATGCTATGATATATATGATACCAGGGTAGTCAAGAAACAGGAGTCACAAAAGATCTCAAAATGCTCAGTCTAGAGGCGCCAAGTGGATAGTGCCGCGCGGTCCTACCTCTGGGTCACTGCATCCACTGCAAGAACAGACGTGGACCTAAAATGTCCCGGACCACCGAAGCCCTCCCGACCCGTCGGCCACTGTGTACTCTCGGTGTCCATGCGTCCACAAGACAAGACAGGGCTGAGCGGCCCCACAAGATATAGCTTATCTCGAAAGAGATACAGCTCAACAGTAAAGGCTATCTCGAAGGAGATACGGCTCAACATGAAATGCAACGTGCAGTAATAAACGTGACATAATAGCATGCATCATATGACATATATCAATGCACCACATAATCATGCAACACATATAAGAATGTATACTCAACCAGGATATCTCGGATAGTACTTTCGTACCTCTATCACAGCAAGCCTAGCCTTACGCAACACCTCTACTCAGGTCTAGAACAAGCCTATGCATCAAGTGAAAACCATCACTAAAACTTATCTACCAGACTTAACTAGATAATCCTGAAATAATAATGATACAATTCCAAACCTTCGTCCGTCGCTAGCCCACTGATGCCGCTAGCTCCCAACTAGAGCACAGCTCCGCTACAAGACCAGCAGCTCCCCGCTAGTGCCCGAACCTCGGAAAAAGACTAGAATCTCACAGAAACGACTGAAATGCTATGGAACTCTCTGAATTGGCGAGTCACAAATGAAGCCTCGCGCCTCTATTTATAGCCAATGTTCGGACGATCCGAACCATTTCGGAAGCTCCGATCCGGCACACTTCGGACGGTCCGAACTCTGATCGGACGATCCGATCCTTGCATGACTTCCACGAGTACAGCCACCTGTCTCGGACGATCCGAACCCCAATCGGATGATCCGAACCTTACCACGTGTCCAGAACCCTTCCACGTGTCCAGCCACCTGTCCCGGACGGTCCGACACTGGCTCGGACGATCCGAACTCATCGGACGATCCGAACTCATCGGACGATCCGAACTTGTTCGGTCCTTCCGATCCCACCGAAAATATAATTAATCCGATAATTAACTCAAATTAGGAATCGGGTTACTACATAACATCAATTCACAAACCTATAGCCGCACTGGCCAGGACTAAACACATGCAGAGCCGGCAAGGCTCGATCACACAACTAACAATTCAAAACATAGTAAAAACATCAATACAGCTACACGGGGCATCTCCCCGGTAAATGTGTGACTCCATAATATAGTATATATCTATCTGGGAACTCTCAACCACGACTCGACGACTGGGCACCACTACCTGACGCTCCACCAGACGCGTCAAATCCTCCTGGATAACCTGCTATGGCATCAAAAATAACCACAGCATAAAAAGAAACGAGGGGTCGGGCCCCAGTACGACGAACCAGTAATATTACGACAAATATAACTGACATGAAATAAAGTCAAGTAAAATGCGATGCAATGCAATGTAATGCAATGCGTGTCGGTAGCAACGAAATAACGGATACCAAAATGGAGTCCAAATGAATCGCATCAACAACAGTAACAGTGGCCACCCGTGCCAGGACTGCAGCAACGTAATAACATGCCGCCGCTCATCCATGCACGTAGCATCGAGGGTACGGGTGCGACCCGCTCAGTCCTCATGCAAGTCATCAGGAGTGCTAATCCTACCCACCCACTCCATCGATGACGCTACAACTCGATAGATCAGTAACAATAGCAATCAACGGAGTCAAGGCTCGAAATGCTATGCACTAATGAGATCAACTCAAATAAATGCGTGAATGCAATCACGTTATTCACAAAAGCACATAAAGCACGCCACAACTCATACATAATACTTAACGTCATTTCACATCACTATAGACGTCATAATAAAACAGTTCATGCGTACCTCAACTGAACCCTTAATTTACCACTGAAATTTCTTAAGGATTTCTCGAATAATCCAATCCTGTGGCAAATAATACATTTCATATCAACTTCAATTTATTATTCCAATATTCACTAATTTAGCCTAAAATTCCGAAAATCCATAATTTAGGCTTTAAAATTTCTAAAACTCATCGCAAAGTCAAATATACCAATGTATTTAACTTAAATCTCTCAATACCGGACAACTTGAAATTTCGAAAATTCAATCGTACCGAATTTGAAATTTTCGATATTTCTAGAAATTTCCAAAATTTTCATTTTCTATTTCTACTGCTCTAAACACATCCCAATAACGATTTAACATTTCAAAAATCCTAAATCCCAAATAATTTAATCTGAATTTTCGAATTTAATTCAAATAAATTCCAAAAATTCGATAGATACCTCCAATCGCTCCGATATAGTACCTACAATCAATAATCCAATATATATCAATTGTTGGAACTCGAATTATTCAAAATACCCAAAATTTCGAAACCCTAAAATCATAATTCTACCTCAAGGCTTCGGAGTAAAGCTCTAGGAAGCTTAAACCGAGAGTTTCCTCACAAATTCCGGCAAAAAACGAGTGGCGGTCTCCGACGGGTTTCCGAGCGTCGCACGTTTTCTTAGCAAAAAGGGTATCAAAACGTAGCTCTAGTCGAGAGCTTTCCAACCATATATTTACTTTATGTTTCCGGCGACCGGAGCGGCTAGAATCGAGGGTCAAAGCTTCGAAAATGGTGAAGGGTCGAGAACGATCGGGAAATGCAGAAATTGAAGGAGAGAGAAACGTGTACAGTGTCTGATCTTTTTTTTTTAAATTTATTATATATTTTTTTTTTAAACTTAGTAAATCAAACTGGGCCGGGCTTTTACTTAAACTGGGCTCTCACAGGTCCTCTAGGGCTGTTGATTGGATCCTTCCGCTGATGAGCTCGAGCGAGGTGGACTTCTTCCATAATAACGTACTTGTCAATCCGGACATGTTGTTCATCATAAGAATTTACTGGCTTTTTATTAATGATTTCAAGAAATCCTCAAAAGTGATCCCCTGAACGAATGCGCTTATCAATAGGTTGAATGTGATAGATGCAAATTCAAGGATCACAACGCTAAACCGTTGTATGTATGCTCGTAAACTCTCGTGCTCCTGCAAAATCCTAAAAAGTTTTGATGTCACTGGGCCGAAGCAGGCTTTCACACTACTGGGCCAATCCTATTAGAGGGGTAAGGCAAAATTGACATTGGATGGGGTCCGGGTACTGATGGATGAGTGCAACATTTTCGAACAGCGATCGGTGCTCCTCTAGATTGTTTGTTGGATCTTTCTGTTGATGAGCTCACGCGAGGAGGACTTCTTCAAGAATAACGTGCTTGTCTGTCCGGACGTGGAAGATGGCACTTCATGACAACAACGCTGAACCGTTGTATGTATGGTTGTAAGCTCTCGTGCTCCTACAAAATACTGAAAAGTCTTGATGTCACTAGGCCGAAGCTGGTTGAACCACTGCTCTGCTGATCCTATTAGAGTTGTAAAGAAGACTCGACACTTGACGGGGTCCGGGTACTGGTGGAGGAGTGTAACATTTTCGAATCGCGATCGGTGGTCTTCTAGGGTTGATTGTTGGATCCTTCTGCTGATGAGCTCGAGCGAGATGGACTTCTTCAAGAATAACTTACTTGTCAGTTTGGGCCTGTAATTCATCATAAGTATTTGTTGGCTTTTATTAATGATTTCAGGAAATCCTCAAAAGTGAGCCCTTGAACGAATGCACTTATCAATAGGTTGGACGTGGCAGATGACACTTCAACGACCATGGCGCTAAACTGTTGTATGTATGCTCGTAAGCTCTCGTTCCCCTGCAAAATCCTGAAAAGTCTTGATGTTATCGGGCCGAAGCAGGTTGAATCACTGCTGGGCTGATCCTATTAGAGTTGTAAAGAAGACTCGATACTTGATGAGGTCCAGGTAATTGTGGAGGAATGCAACATTTCGAACCGCGGGGTTGTTTGTTGGATCCTTCTGCTGATGAGTTCGAGCGAGCTGGACTTCTTCAAGAATAACGTACTTGTCTGTCTGGACCTGTAGTTCGTCATAAGTATATGCTGCCTTTTTATTAATGATTTCAGGAAATCCACCATAGTGAGCTTTGAACGAATGAACTTATCAATAGGTGAGACACTTCAATGACCACAGTGCTGAACCGTTGTATGTATGCTTGTAAGCTCTCGTGCTCATGCAAAATCCTAAAAAGTCTTGACGTCACCAGGCCGAAGCAGGTTAAACCACTGATGGCCGATCCTATTAGAGTTGTAAAGAAGACTCGACGCCTAATGGGGTCCAGTTACTGGTGGAGGAGTGCAGCAGTTTTGAACCGCGATCGGTGGTCCTCGGGGTCTCCTTTCCCATCATACTCTACGATGTTTGGGAATTTTATGTTTTTAGGGAGTTGTCCAGCTAGTATCTCGGCAGAGAAAGGTATGACCCAAGTTGTTGGAGAGAGATTCTCATTCCCTTTTTCCTTCAACTCCTCAGTCTCCTCTCTCATCTTCTTCATCTTGGCCAGCTGTGCCTCCTAGTCGGAAGATGGAGAGGGCCACCCCGTCCTTCCGTCCAGGCCAACACTTGCTCCACTGTGGCAGTAATCAATTGTGTCAGTTCGGCCACAATGAGGCTCTGATTGTCATTATTACTTCGATTTCACTCGCTCCCATTGATAATATCTTCAGTATTCACCATCTTACTTTTTTCCTCAATTGCTCACAAACGACTCCAATTGAAGATACCAAAATTTACCTCAGGTTCAGTCCAGAGAGCGGGTCTTCAAATCTTCGCGGTTGAGTGGATCAGTTCGGTACTCTAGGCTTTGGACAAAGAGATATAAGGTTAGGGGCGTGAAAGAATTTTTCGATGTGACCCTTTCGATGCTTAAGCCAGTCCGGAGAGCAAATTTAAGAGAGATATACTAATGCTAAGTGAGCAAGAG
This sequence comes from Primulina eburnea, assembly GCF_022965805.1. NCBI lineage: Eukaryota > Viridiplantae > Streptophyta > Magnoliopsida > Lamiales > Gesneriaceae > Primulina > Primulina eburnea. The sequence continues at coordinate 29,831,115 of NC_133118.1, forward strand.
AATATGATTGTGTTAAAAACATGACCAATGCTTGGTATTTATAGAATCCTAACTGAGATAAGAGACCTCCACCGACGGGATTATATGACCATGGCGGCTGGGACTCTTGATGGTGGCATAAGAGCCTTATCTTGATTAGATTTGATAGAATCTCGTATTTATCGTGACTCTTTATCTATTAAGGAGTATGTATTCAGATTCCCTAACCACGTCAGGGCTCGGAATTCCCAGGCCCTGGGTGGGCTCCGGCCTCCAGTAGGCGAGGTTGGGGAGATCTGCCCCATTGGGGATTCATAGGCTGAGTCTTATGGTTTCAGAATTCTAACTACATGGTTGGGCTCGGTAGCCGAGCTCCTGCCCAATAATGGAGTCTGACTCTTATAAGGCTAGGACTAATTTTGAGATGGACTTGGATCGTCTAGATGGACTTAGGGGTATCAATACAATTTATTCAAAACACATACCTCGTTTTCCACCCCCAAAGATCATCATCAAAATGCCGAACATCTAAAACAATCTCCTCTTATCGTGCATCGTGTTCCACCGATGTCTTCTGCAAATTCATTACAACAAATGTAAGGGAAAAATCCCATTAAAATTTAAAGTAATCAACTTCAAAGGTTTGGTTAACAAAAAAGAATCAATAATTACCATTAAATAATCGATTTGGTCTTGAAAAACATCAAGATTAAGCAACATATTCTGAAATGAAGACCCGACCGAGACTAAATCCAAAGCCAACTGTTTCTCTGAATCTTTGGCCACCTCCATCTCTTTGACTGTCATTCTCTCCATAGCTTTTCCAATGTTTCGATGTACTCCTCCAATTCCTGCAGTTCCATGCCCTCAATCTCTTCATCCCACCAGAACATTCCATCGTCTCCGGTGGCTATTTATTTCTTTAGCCGCGGATTCGATCCTCTTCTTCTCTTCCAATATCTCCACGGCCTGGAAATAGCCATTCTTCACGTCTGTGATGTCTCCCTCTGAGAGATTGTAGTTAAAGTAAGTACCCGCGCTTTCATAATTGTGGATGACAGATTCAGCCGAAGGATACCCGAATTAGGAAATCTTGTCGGCTGGCGATTGCACGAGGTTCGCGATCCCCTAGCCGTATAGAGCGGCCAGTTCCCCTGCCTTTCCCAACATACCCTTTCGGCGCTTCATGAATGTCACTTGCAAGTTCTTTCTTGCTCTCTATTTTCTTCATCTCCACCTTGCGACGCCCGTGAGTCTTCTTCTTCTTCGAGTTAGTCTCCATTGATGCGCAGAAAAAGCAACACAAAATAATCTACATTGTTTTCAAGAATTGATCGAAACATTAATGAATGGAGTCTTTTGTTTCAAGAATTGATGGAAAAAATCCGAAGAACATATTTCTGTGCTTGAAGAAATTTGGAAACCCGCGAGTATGATTATGAGGATGAGAATCGCAAATCGGGATTGTTTTGTAAGATTTTCCAACTGGCAGAAAATATGACCGTTGCGCGCCTTCCATGCGGGTAGAACAGAGATAATGGGCCGAGCCCATTAGCTAATATAAAGTGGAATTTTTTGTTATTATTATATATATTTTATACATTCGATCGCGTCACTCTGCTCAAGAGCATCTCCGCGTGTTCAAGTCTCATGTAATACGAAAAAGATAATTTCAGGTTAGATCGCGTCTACAAGAAGCAATTTAATAGCTTAGAAAATCCATGATTTTCTTGAATTTTTCGGAAACTGTTCGTGCTTCATGTGGGAATTTCAGAATTGGGTTATTTTTTTGGTTATCTGAGCTATTCTTGAATGCTGATCATCAGATGTCTTGCATAATATTGTTCTGGTGGCTATGTTTTATTTTTCTCTGGGGCAGTTCAGATTCTGAGTTATGCTTTGAATCAATTACAAAGATCGATCCTGTTAATCTACTCGTAATTTATGCATGTTTGGTCGGTTTGGATCTTCTGTTTACGTGCATATGTGAATTGCACTTGCCAATTGAAATGACGTGTGATTCATTAAGAAATGTGTGTTTGGAAACGGGAATCGGGACAGGACGGGACATCTTTCGAAAGGGAGATGTGGGTTGTTTGTAGTACGTGGAAAGTTAACTTCTTTTCTTTGTATCAAGCATCTGCTTTGGTTTTTGGACGTTTCTCAGATTCTGTGCTGTGCAAATTTTTTGGAGGAATAAGGCAGAGTTTGATAATTCAAGGAGTTAGAGATGGTCCTTGTACTAGCATTGGGTGATTTGCACATACCACACAGGGCGCTTGATCTGCCTGCAAAGTTCAAATCCATGCTTGTTCCAGGAAAGATCCAACATGTAATTTGCACGGGCAATTTATGTAGCAAAGTAAGTATATCTGCTATGGATTGATTAGTTTTCTTGATTCATTATGATATATGCTTAGTTTATGTGTCTTTATACTGTTATAGGTAAATGTTTGAACTAGTGTTCTTTGGTAGGGCTTTTCAAAGTAACTTGACAATTTTGTATGGAATCTATAATGCTAGAATTGACATATAAAAATGTAGAACTGAAAGTAAAGCCTGTTCTATTATGAGGAAATAGTTAGCATTTTGTGTATATAACCGAGATTTGTATATTAGTATATTGTGATTTTGTGAACCAGAAGTTATTGCTTATAAACAATTTTTATGTGATTTTAAATTACATTAAGGTGTGGTTGAAGTTCTCAGATTTGTGTCAATATTCTTTTAAATTGCTACGTTTGGCTTTTTTGTTCCTAGAAATTTACTTTTTCTCAATGGGCAAGGAATGATGGTATGACTGTTTTGCCAATGGTGGACTGTTCAAAGAATGTACTCTGCTTTCAGGAGAACATGGAGAATGGGAAAATATTAAATGGAAAGGCTCATAAATAAGACGAATGGTAGAATTTGCAAGTCACTTGACCTCTTAATACTCTGAAAGATTGAGAATGTCATCTGAGCACAAGTGTAACTAAGATATATATGCTGGTCTTTTTTTGGGGTGGGGGGAGGGGTTGGGTTTAATTAGCAGTTTCATTTGCTTAAAATGCACTTCGCCTTGTGCAACAACATAGGAAAAACAATTATGGGTTACATGAGAATAAGTTTCATCCCTTTTCCCTTTGATGAGAGATTTATATCGGCTGTTAATTATGTTGAATTACACGTTACTTGTTGGAAGCAAATGTGACTTGTTCATAATTTGATGCAATTAACTTTTCTTACGTCTTGGAGTCTAGGATTAATAAAACTTGAAAACCTACTGTATATGTTAGCATTTTTTGTCTCCAAAGAAAAGCAAGGAAAACATTTCATACGAAAAGAGAGAGTCGAGTTAGTAGTATATATGACACGGTTGAGCATTATCAGAACTCGTGCAGACTCAGGATATTAAGCTGGTCTGTTTTTAGAGTTTCATATTTCACCAGTTTTTTCTTATCGCTTGTTTATGTGTAATCTGTACTGAACTTGGGTAACTTTCACAGTATATGATTATACATCTTATATAACTGTTTTTGCAGGAGGTTCATGACTACTTAAAAACTGTTTGTCCGGACTTGCACATCACTCAAGGAGAATATGATGAGGAGCCACGTTATCCTGAGAATAAAACCTTGACCATTGGCCAATTTAAGCTCGGTGTATGCCATGGTCATCAGGTGTGGTTCCTTTATTCTGATGTTATTCTCTCCACTTCGCTCAAAGATTACAGACCTACAGAAATTGATGATTTCTCTTTTCATACTAAGAGTACTGCTAATCTCTTTGCTTTTCACCGGCTTCATACGTTAAGGCTAAAACTGAGTCAAATTCGATATTCTTGATATCCTCGATTTAAAAACTATTGAATATCAACATCGGTTTTTTTTTTTAAAGAAGAGGGTACAAAATCCTTGATTCCGATTTTTTCTTATTGGAGTCATAAAACAGAAACATTGTAAAGCAGGGTCTACTGTTGAAAGATTTCCCCTAGCATTAATAAGCTTATTTCTCATGCAAATTCTGTTGAAGGTTATTCCATGGGGGGACCTGGACTCATTGGCTTTGCTCCAAAGACAACTGGATGTTGACATCCTCGTAACCGGGCACACACACCAGTTCACAGCTTACAAGCATGAGGCAGGAGTGGTTATAAATCCTGGATCTGCTACTGGCGCCTTCAGCAGCATCACTTATGATGTGAACCCGAGCTTTGTTCTCATGGATATTGATGGTCTACGTGTTGTCGTGTACGTTTATGAGCTTATCGATGGAGAGGTGAAGGTTGACAAAATTGATTTCAAAAAGACAGCAGCTTAGACGGTTTCAACCGACGAGTTATTTACATGGATTTAGCTCTCTTCATCTTTGAACAATGACTGAAATCAACTCAGTTTGTGTTAGCTGCAGCCTGAATGCGTTGGTTTTGATAATTTGATGGTGGTTATATAATTGTGGACGATGCCGGTTGATATTTGATGATGATGGTTGAGTTGAATTCGCTTGCCCGAGTTCGATGTTTTGCGGCATTATACGTATACTGATTACACTTGCAAGAAGTTGGTACTCAATACTTCAATCTCTCTTTATTCTTTTGACAGAAAATAGGAGTCTTCAATACAAAATACTAACAAAATAAACAATACCATTCTCAAGCTAGAAAAATAAAATGAACATAAAACAGAGTCCCATGACTCAAAATTTCTATCTAATGTGCAGTAAACCTATACACCATAACATGTCTGTACTTCTCCCCTGGATTAACAGTCTGCGAAGGGAAATTCGGATGATTCACAGAATCAGGGAACCCTTGAGTCTCCAGGCAAAACGCCGCATATTTCTTGTACACCGCACCATTCTTGCCGACTGTTTCCGGCAACATGTTGCTAGTATAAAACTGAACTCCGGGCTTATCGGTCCACAGCTCCATTTTCCTCCCTGATTTTCCGTCGTAAACCATGGCTGCCTTCGTGAAATGCTTCCCTCCACCGGTAATGTCCAGAACGTAGTTGATGTCATACCCATCTGGCAGCTGACTGAACTTGCTACCGATCGTCCGGGGTTCCAGAAAGTCGTAGGGGGTGTCTTTGACAGGAGAGATTTTACCTGTGGGAATAAGTTTTTCATCCACGGGGGTTATGCTGGAGGCATAGAGCTTGATGGTGTGTGAAAGTATGTCGCCGCTGCCATGACCCGCGAGATTCCAGTACGTGTGGGAGGCCAGATTGACTGGTGTAGCTTTGTTTAGGGGCTTGGCTTGCATCTTTATACCCAGCTTGTTTCTTCCTATGAGCATGTAGGTCACCATCACGGAGAGATCTCCGGGGAATCCTGTGTTGTCACATTGGAAATAAGAAAAGATTACCCGACTAAGACGAGAATATTCACTATAATGCAAAGAAAATAAATTTTAACTGATAGTACTGATGCATTGCTACCTTGTTCATCATCGTGACTATCATAGGTAAGAGTAACGTGGCTATGTTTCACATGCTCGGTCACCGTCCACACAACGTCGCTAAATCCTCTAGTCCCACCTATACACACACATACATATATATCATCCGAATCGTGAAATATTATATACCCTTTTCAAGGGAGGCATAATTTATGAATGATTATTGATTCTTTTTTGGTATTTGAATCTGAAATTATCTTACCATGGAGTGTGTTTCCATGATCATTAGCAGGCAATTGGTAGAGTTTGCCATCTAAAGTGAATTGAGCACCTCCGATCCGGTTAGCCACACGGCCAACAAGAGCCCCAAAGTAAGTTGAATCATTCTGTCAAAAGCCAAATTTCATAATCATCAAGAACAAAGATCACAGCCAAGAAAAATCAGAAGATAAAAAAGTTTTTTTTTTACAAATTTATTAATTAATTTATATATTTTACTAAATTTATGAAGATAATCAATCCAGTTTCAAATATATTATCTTGTCTTAAATAATAAAAATGTAAAACATCATTATTTAGCATTGTAATTAGTTTATGGCATAGAACTGTAGCCACTAGCCAAATCTCCTATCTGGTGCAAGAACTAGCGCAGGGTTGTTCGATCGGAGATATTCTAAAACTAATTGAATCTTTCGAGAGTATCAGATGGTATCAAATATCGCATTTGATCTTTTTATATTATGAATATTTAAGTCAGATTTCAGGGTTTTTTTTTTTTGGAGCTGGACGAGGTTTTTTCAATTCCTAGGTGGTCTGTCTACACATGAAATACATGATATATACACTAACCTTGTATCCATCAACAGAATCAAATCCTAAAACAACATCGTCAAGTTTCCCTGAAAAAAAAATAATAAATCCCACAAATTATATATCAAACCAAGAAATATTTTTGAACGAAACCATACAAAGCATTCTTCCACGTAAAATATGAACAAATTTTACTCACCATTCCGATCAGGCACGATAACAGATAGAACAGTGGCACCGTAGTTGGTGATCTTCACTGAAAAATCACCTTTTTCCAACTCATAAACCCCTATTTCTTCACCACCTTTGCACACATTTCCAAGTGCAAAACCCAAAATCAACACAAAGAAACAACACAATTCTTTGTCCATATTCAAGAAAATTTTGTTAAAAAGAAATGCAAGGAATTATCTTCTGACCCTTCCAATATATAGAAAGCGAGGATTGGATGATCAGCAAATGGATCAGGATGAATCAGAAAAGATTTGCGGTGCATTAAATGTATATTTCTGTTGGGATATTGGGATTTGGATAAGTGATTTTTTATAGAACAAGAGAGACAGACAGCTTAACTCCTGACGAAATAGAAATTAATTATGGGTGTGAAATTAATTAAGTGGATAATAGAGAAAATTATGCCTTGGAATAAGAGTGGCCATTTATGAGTAAACCATGTATTTTTGGATAAATTTAAATTTATTATGCTATAATGAGTAAAACATATTTCATGTGGTGTTGGAGAAAATATTGCTTGTATGGCGTCGAGGGTTTTTTCATGCTGGCTGTCGTTGATTTGGACGCATGAAAAAACCGTTGATGTCAGCTTTAAGGTAAAAAGAGAACATTGAAAAAGTAAAATTATAAAAATTTATGGCAAAAACTTGTGTGATACGGTCTAACGGGTCGTATTTTGTGGGACATATATCTAATTTGGTGGACACGTTTCACAGATAAAGATTAATGAGATTGTCTCAGGCTTACTCAAAATTTAGAATGCTCAAGTATTTTTTAATTGTTCCTTTTTTCCCTTCTTACTTTGGGTACCAAGATACAAATTGAAAATGGCATGCCATATTAGATTTATTCTATTATTTATAAATAAATTTTATCAAGCAGCTTTAGTTAATTCTTTTCAAATAGCTGGAAATTTATTTTTTTGTTATGTTGGTTCATAATATTTTAAATTTATTGACATGTTCTATTCCGTATATATAACAACTTTGGGATGTGCGGAATTGTTACACGATTCCCATCAAATCACGTTGATTGTGATATCATTATCCCATATTAGATGAAAATAAAAGTAAGAACTTAAAATATACTTTTATAGCAACTTAGGTTAACAATTTTCGTAAACCGAGTACGGATAAAAAATAGTTGTTATAGAAGTTCTTTGTGACGTTACATATGCACGGGTCTGGCCCGAGGCGTGACAATGGTAAAACTTTTTTTTATAATTCATAAAATACTTTCTAAACATCCAACTATATATATCACAATTTTCTTTATATTTCTTTCCAACAATTTCAATTTCAAAATTAATAATTCACTTTAATAATTTAAAAAAAAAACTAATTTATTCTCTAATTTTTCTACGAAACACACATATCACGCGTATAATATATGCATGTGAGTCAAAAATGTAAATCGACTCCTTCTATCAACAATTGTCACCGAAATAAATCTAAAAATAAATCGATAGAAGCACTATTTAGATCATAATTATAATAGTTCATAAGTTGAAAAAAAATTAGGATGGCAAGACTCAAAATTTTTAAGACACAACCACAAGCAAAAACTAATACAACCGACTATGTTTTTACCTATATTGAGACAATAATTATCCCTACTCTATAGTAAATTGAGTCTTTCAAAATAAAAAAAAAAATCTATATATATATATATATATATATATATATATAAATATATACATATACCATGCCCAGAAATCATCCTCAAACACATATATATACACAATGATGATGAGTTCTGTTAATTAGATTGTTAGTTTCTTCGGAGTCTCAAAATTTCGGTATGGCATAAATTTTTACAATTTTAAGTATCTCGATTATTTAAGGAGATCCATTATTGTGGTGTTTATGTGATGGAAGATTTTCAAGAATTTCCAAGATTTCGGTCATAGGTGGCCTATATTTTGGCTCCACATTTACACAACACAATGCAAGATTTGCAGCAACATAGGCTCCTCTCTTGGGATATTGGCCTTCTAACTTCGTGTCCATAATCCGGAATACTTTACCATTTTCATGTACATGAAGCTTCACCCAATGCACCAGGTTCTTCTCCTCGTCACACTTTGTTTCGTCGATAGCATGACGCCCTGTGAGCAACTCTAGCAACACAACTCCGAAACTGTATACGTCACACTTGACAGTAAGTTTACCTGTTAGGAAAACAACTCTTTTTCTCAGTTTGTCAAGCTACTAGATATGCTGTTATAAGGTTCCTGCAGGATATTTCTATCAGCTTGTGTGTATATTACACACATTTCGAGCCAATTCGAATCAACTAGTATGGATAGGCTTCCAATGTGCAATGTTATTACCTTTACTACATATATATCAATCAATAAGTTGCAAGTATATTTCAAAATTTAAGGCATGGAGGTCATTTCCATATGGAACATGATCAAATTCTGTCTTTTAAGTTGGTCTATTTTAGCTAGGTTTTGATCTTTTAAATAATCAATATTTGGTTTTTGACTTGTAAGTCAATCGTATTTCATTGAAATACTGACGTGACATCAAATTTATTCGTATATTCAGTGTCACATCATCACTTAATCAAAATAGAAGAAAAGCCAATAAAATCACAACTTATAGGATAAATACCAAATTTTGGCTACTACTTAAAAGAATCAAAAAAATACGTAGGACCGAGCATTTGTTGTTTTTACCAAAAGCTATAGTTGATCGTAACAGTGCTGTTTAGAAACAGGTGCAACTTAAATCTTTTAAACAGTTCAAGCATCACGTTGTGATTGCTCTAACCAGCAGGGACAATTATTGTACACATCAATCTTCCTCCCAATAATTACACTTTTTGCAATCAATAAGAATCGAACCCGTGACCTTGACTCTAATACCAATTGTAGGATCGAGCATTGACCGTTTTACCAAAAGTTATAGTTGATGCTTATGATGCAACTCAAAACTTTTAAATCGTACAACAACTCAATTAAACATCACGTTTTGATTGTTCTAACAAGTAAGGACAATTATTACACTCTAACAAAATATATGCCAAATTACACGACTACATAGCTCGGGTTTTAATTTCAAAACCTAACATTTGAGTTCGAGCTTGAGATTATTCAAGTTTCAGATCGAGCTTAGGTCATTTTAATTAAATTTAAGCTTGATTATACACATACCTGTGGTTCTATACTTTGGATCACAATATCCTTCGGTACCCATCACTTGTGTGGATACATGAGTATTAAATCCCGTTGGACCAGATTTTGCCAACCCAAAGTCTGAGAGCTTTGCATGAAATTCCTACACAGACAAAATGATCACTTCTAACATAAATTACAACAAGAAATAAGGATAATAGAAAATCTTATTCAAATACAACATACCGAATCTAACAAAATGTTTGATGTTTTGAAATCACGATAAATGACGGGCGACTCGGAGTCGTGAAGAAAACACAGCCCTCGAGCTGCAGCTGCAGCAACCTTGATCCTTGTTTCCCAGGAAAGAGGTGGCGCATTTTCTGCATTAGAAGAAATGTTGATGCTAATTTCTTGTTTATGACAGGAATTTTATATTATAGTTAACTAATATCTTTATTATAGAAGAATTATAAATATAAAGATTAAATTATTTACTTTTGAATAAGTGATTCTCCAAGCTGCCACCGGGCATGAATTCATAAACCAAGATTCGGTCTTCGTCTTCTAATGAATATCCAATGAGTTTTACAAGATTTGGATGCCTAAGCCGACCCAAATAGTTCACTTCTGACTGCCCAAAAAAAAAAACAAGAGGGAAAATTAATGGGAAAGGATGAATGATGATTATATATGGACTGCTGTCATTATTTACACAATCAGAATTAAATAAATCGATATTCTGCCAATGCAAGTTTACTTTGCATCATCAAATATATGAAAGTTTGCATTTTTCGTCTTATATGTTTTTTTCTTTGTGATTTTAGTCCTTTATGTTATTAAATTTAATTTTAGCTAGTCATGTATCTTCGAATTTTAGTCTTTTTTCATTGAAATGTTGATGTGTTACTTTACACGTTAACATTATATTATTGTCACATCAACATCACGTAGAAAAAGACTAAAATTACTAAGGAAAACAAAGTTAGGAGCCTAAAACTGAAATTTAACAACATAGATGATCAAAATCACAAAAACGCAAATTTATAGAACATAAAAAAGGAACTTTTCCTAAAATATATTTGTGATACAAGGAACCTATTATCCACGTACGATATGTTTTGTAAGTGGAAAAATCGGAAAAATTCTTGCAAGTTGGCATATTTTTGCTTTTGATTATATAAATCTTGAAAAAAATATATTCTTTTTTAGTACTTTTTCGTCAAAGTGCCAACGTGGCGTAAACTCGTCAGCAATATCCAGGATCATGTTAATATTATCGACACATTGTCAGTACTATATAAAAAAGAACTAAAAGTGGGAAAAAAATACTTATTGCAAAAATACCAAACTTTGATGATTTGTGGGGCTAAAAACCAAAGCAATTCTTAAATTACATGACGATTTCGCTAATTTTTCCTTTTGTAAACGATACTCCATACCTAGGAGTGTGTGTAGGCATAAAAAATTATAATGTAACATTTGATATTACACCATATACCATTTTAATTAAATACTTACATCGTTTTCAATAAGGTTACACGAAATATATAGTAAATGTAAAATGCAAAAGATCATTTAAAACGATGTATTTGTCATTTTTCAGGATAAGAAAATTAATTAATGTAATAAAATTACCAAGAATGGGAACAAAACTAACCAACCACTCCTTATGACCCTGGAAACCTCGAGGTATCGACATCTTGATAGCGACTTCCATGCCCGATCCAGGCCTTGCAGCGGCGAAAGTTTCCTCATCCAACCACCCTTTGTAAACACGGCCGAAACCTCCTTCGCCGAGCAAATTATCCTTGCAAAAATTCGAGGTGGCTTTCTTAAGTTCATTAAACTTAAATGCCTTTAGATATGGTGACGATAATATCTCACTCTCTGATCTCGGCATTGGTAATTTACTAGATTTCCCATGTTCCATCGATGTCTCCGGATTCGTGGTTGCTAAGGAGGAACTAGGTTTCTCAAGTCTTGGAATAGTGTCGGGTGTTGGCAATTGTGAACAACTAGCTTTAGGGTTCTTGTTGTGAGGCTGGTGGGAAAGATTCGGAGTGGGCAATGGATGACTCTTTTGGTGAGTTTGATCCTCCATATTTACTGAAAATTCAATTAAGAAAATTATTTTATGTTTTTTAAGAAATTAACATGACAAACACACACACACACATATATGATTAAGTCTCTTGTGAGACGGTATCACATATCTTTATTTGTATTACAGTCAACAATATTCATATTTACGATAAAAAATGGCATTTTTGGCATAAACAGTAGCACTTTGTCATGCGATACTCAAATTGAAGATATGTCTCATATAATTGAGAGTGAGTCTCATGTGAGACCGTCTCACGGGTCATAATTCGTGAGACGGGTCAACTCTACCCATATTCACGATAAAAAGTAATACTCTTAGCATAAAAAATTATACTTTTTCATGGGTGATCCAAATAAGAGATCCGTCTCACAAATACGACCCGTGAGACCGTCTCACACAAGTTTTTGCCTATAATTGATCTATGAAACTGTTTTACAAAAGTTTTTGTGTGTGTGTGTATATATATATCATAATTCTTCAAACTTCTTTATATATATATATATATCTTAAACAAGGCAAAAACTTGTGTGAGACGGTCTCACGGGTCGTATTTGTGAGACGGATCTCTTATTTGGTTCACCCATGAAAAAGTATTACTTTTTATACTAAGGGTGTGTTTGGTTGAGTGGATTAAATAAGGATAGATTAATAGACAAATATGTATCGTTAAAATTTTAAGATGTTTTAATAATCATTTTGACCCGGTTTAAGATCCAATTTTATTAATCAAATAGTTATCCATAAAATTGGAGCTTAAACCGGGTCAAAATGATTATTAAAACAACTTAAAATTTTAACGATAAATATTTGACTATTAATCTATCCTTATTTAATCCACTCCACCAAACACACCCTAAGAATATTACTTTTTATTGTGAATATGGATAGGGTTGACCTGTCTCACAGATTATGATCCGTGATATGGTAGACCCACTCCTTAAACAAATATATCGAGAATCTTGGATCACGAATTGTGGTACTTTTGAATCCCCTATGCAAACCCTAATAACTGTATAACATTTCAGACGAGAACGATGCATGATTCTCTTTAACAAAACCCGAAAGCGAACCGATAATTGGCTCAATATTAACGCAAAAATGCATGCATACAGACACATAATGTCGATTATAAATTGGAATATCAAATTTAAGATGAAAAAAATAAGGATAATATAGAGGAAGAAAAGATTACCTGAAAACGAAGGTTGATTCGACGATCTTTTATGACTTCCCACGTCGAAATTATTATCTAATTCCACAAAAATTTGCTTCTGCCTTTGACTTGAATTGGTATTGCCAACATTAATATCATGAAGATTTGTTGAATTATTCTCGATTCCCACATTTTCTTGATTTCTGCCTACACTGGGATCACCCTTATTTTCAAGAGAATTTATTGTGCCATCATCGTATTCCTTTACCACTTTCTTATTCCTTCGAATGCAATTTCCCATTCTAAGAACGAAGACCTTTCTAGAACTATGCAAAAAACACCCGAAAAAATTCAAGAAAACAACTTCTTTCGACGTGGTTTCCACCATTTTTTTGTCTTCTTCTCCATCCTCGTTTTCGCGAGGAGAAGAAGAAGAAAAATGTTGGGTGAAAAAGAAATACGTCATGACTCATGAGGATAATCAAACAAAGGCTAAAAAGGAAGACTAATATTAATGACTGATGCTACATATACATCAATATTTGTACATCAATTTGCACAACACATGAAATCCAATACAAAAATTCAATTTGTCAAAATCTCAGCATACATTGAATACAAAATCTCGCGATATAACAGCAAAAATCTAGCTGATATAAGTTGTAAATATCTATAGCGATATAGAAAAAAATCAGTGTCATTTTCCATAACGAATTTAATAATGTTAAGTAACTTTGATGATTCTAAAATTTATATTAACCTATTTTAATTATATATTTAAAATAAATTGTCTTTTTTTTTAGTTGAAGGGCTTTTGGGTAATGTTGCCCTATCTAATTGCCCAAAATATCTTTATTTGCTAAAACAATTCTGCTTTATTGGCTAAAAAAGTGGCAAGAATGAAGAAAATTTTGATAATGTATAAATTTTGACCATTGACCGAGAAGCGATAAGACAATAATGCCCTTGAAAAATACATATAAGTAAATTTTCAAGAAGTATCAAGGTAGTGACAATAATGTCAGTCAAAGTTGGTAATAAATATATTCATTTTGAATAAGTCGTTTACTGGGGAAAAAATTGTTGAATAAATTCGGTCAATGTTTGTTAGGGTTTCAACGTATTTCACTCCTAACCACAGTTAGAGTTTTCCAGAAAAGATCGTTTAAATTTTGAATAATAAAAGGCAAAAAGGTTAAGGAATAAAGTAAATATTCAAATTTAGAATCGAAAACTTTGACCAGAAAAATGTACGTACCTAATTAATATCTGGTTTATAACATATCTGATATCGAGATTTTATGTTTGTGATGAGATTTCGGGTTCGAAATCAAATGGTACAAACTCTTTCTCAAGTTAACAAAAAAAGTACCTAAATTGTGGTGTTAATGCTATTGCAATGAACAAAAAGGTTAATTTTTTTTTAAAAAAAAGTGTTTGGATACAAATGTATTTATCTTTAAAAAAATTGAGTAGATTTTTGAAGAAAATTGTATAAAAGAACATTTTGGATGCGTAATACATCTTAAAAAATAAAATTATATTTTTGGTCATGTAACAGTTGTATATTTTATATTTTTAATCATGTCATTGATTAATTTACAATCTGAATCCATTAATTTTCATTATTTTCGATTGTAGACCTTTTTCATCGGAGTGATTGTGTACGTGGCGTCAGAAAATGATGACGTGACGTCGAAAATTACAGACGTGGCAAAAGATTTTGTTGGTGTGTTTGATGTCATATCAGTACTCACCCTGGTTGAAAAAGATTAAAATCGAGGGAAAAACACAAGTTATGGACTAAGACGCAGCGAATTAATTGATAATACGACAAAAATGAAAATTTTGTAATTTACGGGAACAAAAAAGTAAATTTTTCATCTTAAAAAACATGGAAATATACTTTTTCATGGCAACTTTAGTTTTTATACTTTGAATGTAACAGTAAACGAGAATGCTTATTTAATTAATGAGTTCCAAGCAAAAGTTATTAAAAAAGGTAGTGTTTCAATTTCTTAAAAAAAGTAAACTTTGTAATATAATCATTTTTTAAGCATTTGCAAATACTATCATATTAATTTCTGGTTTCTTGATTTCGGTTTGAGATTTTTCAAAATTGAAAAAAAAAAAAGAAGAAGCTAATATTATAATATTTTAAGATAAATTTAAAGTGTTTTCTCTAGAAATTTTGAAATAATTTCTCCGTCTAAATCCAATAAAATTTAAATCAATTTTTTTTTTCCATTACATAAAATTATTAAACTTATCATAGATCAAGTTTGATTGTTTCTTCTCCTCAAGGTAATTATCAATCACAGATAATCTAGATATAATTATTTACTCGGTTACTTGTAAACATAAAAGAATTGAGCAAGCGCCGACCTTAATTCTGAGCTAGAATCGAGCGTTTATCACTTTGTAAAAACTTTAGATTTTTTTATTTAATTAAATATATTTTCATTTTAAATGCATTTTTCGTTCAACGACGATCAAATAGAACATGCAAATTTTTGTAAAATGAAAAGACACATAGTGTATTAAATTGAAAAAAGAAGAAAACATAAATTAATCAGAGTCTCTATTGTTTAATTTTCACAATTAATTGCTTATATTAGTAAAATAAGGTCAAATATTCATTTAACCTATTCTTCTTCATTTTTAGTCAAACTTAGGTGAAGAATACTTGTAAAAATCGTTAATCAAATCCTTGAAATTATTTAATCCGGGCAGTGTTTATTTTTCTCTCGAATCCAATTTATAATACATAGAAAGCCACAATTTTCTAACACGATAATATTTTCTAGTGTGGACGTGTTCTCCTCTTAAAAAACTATTGGCATAATGGAGAGTTGATGCCTTTTAAGCACTCAACATACTCTGTAGATGGTGTATATTTTCTTATGAGATGTGGGCTTAGGGGCCTCAATCACCGTTATTTATAGGCGTTTCTCATACCATCGATGAGTGTATCAGGAGCCGAGAGTCAAAAAAAGAAGCGTGTACGCATTCAATTTCTGAAGTTGAGGCTGCATATGTATGTTTTGTCAAAAGTTGTAGGCAATGGCCGTCGCCATTTCTTACACGATTTTTTTCTTCCTTTGATATGTGTCATTTTTTCTTACACTACATGATCTTCTCTTTGAGCGAATCATTTGGTTTATTTTTTGAACTATATTTTTCTATAATAAGGGTAAAGAATATGGAACATGATTAAGAGCGATTTGGAGACCATGACTCATATATAAATAATGTTCATCATTATCTTCTGATATTTTTGTTTTAATCATCATAAAAACAGAAATTATACTTATGTGTCTACACATTAAAATCCAACAATCTATTAGATATATTGAAACTCAATAACCGTAAACATAAATTAATCATTTTATTTTAGGCTTAACTCAATCGACGATACAAAATGCATAATTATCACATATAAGCCGATATAAATAAAATTGATCCAATATATAAAGTCTATGTTCTTGCTTCATGTCTGACCAACGGAAAGTGTTTAGTTGGTCTATTTATGTTAAATTAGAATTTAGAAACCTATAGTAACTTGAGTTAAATACGAAGTTCATTATATACAGTCGTATTTGCACAAACATGCAGCCCACGTCTGACTTTTATCAGTAGATCGAAAGACCGCAGTGTCTCGTGGAAAATCAAGTGACCCATCACATTTAAGGAATTCTATAGATTAAATTAAATGATTAGTTTTATCATAAATTAAAATAAAATTCAGATAAGATCACAACATTTTATGGCCAAAAAAAAAATTGCATAAATATTTTAAGCAGACAATTTTAGTTAGTTACCAGAATTCATGCCATATTTACGTGTTCTGCTCTTGTAGTTCCCATGCATACTCTACTGTCTTTTATACGTGTTCTGCTCCTGTACTTCCTTTGCACATATATATATATATATATATATATATATATATATATATATATATATATATATATATATATATATATATATATATATATATATATATATATATATGTATAAAATAAAGTTTCGAATAAAATATCATTACACTAAATTTATGTTTTTGGGGAAAAACCCAACAACCATGGATCAAGTAAGTTGTCTAAATTTTTTGGCCCTATATTTTTGCTTATTTCTTGTCGTTGTCAAATTGTAGTTTTAGTATGTTATCTTTGTTTTTTGACAATTTTAATCATATTTCTGTCATGAAGCTAAGTTGTCTAATGTCATATCATTATTTCAATGAAAAAGAATTAGAATTATAAAAAATCGGAAGATGTAGGAGTAAAATTAAATTTGTTAACATAGTGGACCAAAATCGCAAACTGACAAAAAAAGGACCAAAAGTACAATTTTTTCTTGTGGTTTTGAATCTTTAATCGATCAAATTTTGAACATAGTGCAATAATTAAATTTTCTCCAACGTGCTAACATGACATCGGTAAATGTTGTTAAAAAAAGTTGGATGTATACTTAAAATTACACTCAGACTTGGATTTTGTATGATAATTAGATCTGAGTATAGAAGAAATGAAGTTTCGATAGTAAATCGACCTACCGTATACTAAGAACTATAGAGTAGAGGGACAACATATATCAGAGTGTGGATAATGTTTGAATCCAATTAGAACTTATTTATTTATTTTTTATTATCTATTACACTTGTAAAAGAAAATGTTATCTTTGTGCATTTAACATGACTTTTGTTGTTATATCATGTTTAAATTTAGAATTCTTTTCGGAAAAAATCAGATAGGATGAGAAGAAAAAATCAATTTATTGCATTGACAGAATTTTAATTATCAATTATTAAGGACCAAAAGGTTTTATTGACCAACACACACTATCAATTTCAGAATTTTCCCAACATTTTGGCAATCAAATTTTATATATTTTTTGTTTTCCATATATATAAAAAAAAGACAGTATGGAGTAGAATTCATTGTTTTTGAAAATTAGTTAAAACACATCACATGATGTCTAGTTTAATATTTATGTGTGAATTCCAAAGAGTGATAGAAAAATAGGAAATGTTCCGCTCCTTGAAACCCTTCTTATTACATCGATTTCCGTCTTAATTAACAATACATTGAAAAAAAAATACTAAAATTGTAAAAAAAAAAAAAAAAAAAAGATAGGAGACTAATATTGAAATTAACTGCATAGAAAACTAAAATCGCAAACAAAGAAATTTAAACATTCAAGATTACATTGATTTTTTTTCCACATGTTATAACTAAATCCATATGAATTAAAACCCTTCTTATTACATCGATTTTCGTCTTATTTAACGGGTTGTAAAACCCGGGAAAAAACAAACAAACAAACAAAATATTATATTCTCAAAAAGTTTGATGAACTGAAATCTCAAATATTCATTTTGAAAGCAAGTTTCTGATGAAATCCGCCTGAGTGGTATCTGTTGTTTCCAATAATTCCGACAGCCTCTCACTTAAGTTATCCACTTCTTCATGCAAATTTCGAATGTAATTGCATGTCTCTTGTAGCACTTTAGCTGCTGACATCTGCAAATTTTAGAAATATATTGATTTAGTTATAACGTGAGAAGAAAACCAATGTAATCTTGAATGTTTAAATTTTCTTATCTCTAATTTTATTTTTCTATACAGTTAAATTTCAGTATTAGTCTACTGTTTGTTAGTGTACTCATAACTCATAAGCCCGACCATGATTTTATTTTTCTATACAGTTAAATTTCAGTATTAGTCTACTGTCTATTTTTTATCGTTAATATGTGCAGTATCATATCAGCATTATGCAAAATAATAAAGAGAAAAAATACCAAAATTAAAGTATAAACTAAGACTGAATTTTTTACAAAATAGAGTACCAAAATCGCTAAAAAAACAAACATATATACCTAAAATTACAATTTTCGCGTTTATCACTCTATGTTCAAATATCCAATGGCTCATAGGTATATATAACCAAGCACTGACTGTATACATACTTCATTAACATGCATGTTTATATTATTACAAATTATGAGCACTTTACAAACATATCAATAAACAAGCATTAATCAAAATGAAGCGAAAAAAATACCTTATTCGAGTGGTTATTATGAATCTGAGGAAGAAGTAGCTGCAACCGAGATGCGAGTTCATTGATCTGTTCATCCGCGGTGATTCTTGAAGATCCCGAATGCCAGCTTGATCTCGATGATCTGCGAGACATTTTTCTGTAAGATTTATATGTATGCAAAATGCACAAATAATTAAGTACTTTCTGGGATTTAGAGGAAGAAAAATGGATGGAATTTAAAGAAACGAGGTATTTATAGTAATAGATTTGTTGAAGTTATCGAGTGAAGTGCAAGTATTTGCAAGGGTGAGGAGTTTGAGGCAATGTAATGGAGCTGTATGTAGGCTTAAATATATAGGATTTTGGATGACGTCATGAAATGATTAAAAAGAAATCGAAAAATGAAAAACATATAAATTAGCGACTTAAAAACCCTCTTTGCAAATTTTTATATCCAAAAAAATCCTAAGAAAAATATAAAATCGTTAGTAAAAAATACTCTTCCACATTATTACCAAAAAAATGGTAATAAAATTGAGAAATGGTTGAGATTAGTATTTCCGAGTAGGTCTCTTGTGAGACGGTCTCACGAATCTTTATATGTGAAACGAGTCAAATAAGATATTCGTCTCACAAGAGACCTTTCTCCGATTTTCACAACCCTACCCAAATAAGATATTCGTCTCATAAAATACAACCTGTGAGACCGTCTCACACGAGTTTTTCCTTTATAATAACAAAAAGTACGGTAAGAATATGTTCAGATATTTAATATCCCTACTTATAAAATTAATTTTGAATCTGAACTTATTATAATTTGCCTGAAAGTATAAATAAATTAAAATAACTTATTTTGTATATTTAACAACCTAATTGTAGTTATTTAAGGTAACAAATTATTAGTATTCTGTCTAAACCAAATGTCTAATATCGAATACATATTACGTATTAAAATTCAATATAATATTTGCAAAAATCTTATCATTTAAAGGAAAATAAAAAAATTAAATTATATTTGAATAATAATATATTTAAAAAGTTTTAATCCAAAAATAACTTTGACTTTCAAAGTCTGATGTCCAGTCCACATCGACCACACATCCTTGAGTGTGTGTACTGTGTACCACGTTCCCAGCTATCAGTATCCAGCTTAAAATATAAATGAAGATTAAATTATTTCATAAAAAATTAGTTATTTAAATTTATATATATATATATATAATCGATTTAAAAAATCTAAAAACAATTAATGAATTATTATATGATAAATATTTACATATGAATAAATGTAAAAAAAATTGAAATATTTTCAAGAATTTAGTTGTTTTCATTAAAAATAGGGATCACTTCAAATTAAGTATGATTGGTCAAGGCTCTCATCCCATCTCATTGATGACTCACTGCATATTTATTATATTTTTAGATCAGATTATTAGATATATCGTTAAGTATAATAATTTTTTCTGCTGTTTAGAACAATCGAAACATGATACTTGAGCTGATGTATGATTAAAAAATTAGAGTTGTACCATTACCACCACTATGAGTTTTGGTAAACGGCAAACTTTCGGTCCTAAAATTGATATAAGAGATAAAATCACGTGTTCGATTCTCATTGAGAGATATATTGTTGGGTGCAATAATTGTCCTTACAATCGAAATATGATATTCGAGCTGTTGTACGATTTAAAATATTTTAGTTGCACTATCGTTATAAATTTTTGTAAAACAACAAAAGTTCGATCATATATATTAATAAGATAAAATTGAAGTAAAGATTGTTCAGCATGGATGCCGGAGCACATGACTCTATTCAACAGTGAAGCTTTAATTTCTTTATTTATTTTTCATTTGGAAACCAATGGGCCACTTAAGAGGTTTTGATAGCTTGAAAAGTTTAATTAATTATATATTGATATGCTAAGCATATGCTATCTACTGATTACTCGTACCAATATATAGTAATTAAGAGCGTTTGATTCAGAATAATTTATTATGAAAAACTAGATATCTCATTTCTGTCACCTATGAATAATTTAAATGATGGCACGATTATATATATAGACAAAAACTTGTTTGAGACGGTCTCTCACGGATCGTATTTTGTGAGACGTGTCTGTTATTTGGGTCAGTCATTAAAAAATATTATTTTTTATGCTAAGACTATTACTTTTTATTGTCAATATCGGTAAAGTTGACTCGTCCCACAGATAAAGATTCGTGAGACCGTAAGCCCTATATATATATGTATGTATGTATGTATGTATATATTTGTTGTTTCTGGATTGATTAAAAGTCGGTGGAAGTTGGAGATCTAGGATTAAGATTATTAATATGTTGACTTCAAAGGGTATTTTAATTAGTGGAATATGTGATAGTTTGATCAATGATCAGGAGTTCGATTTCTCTTACAAACACTTTTTGGACAAGATTGTTGTACAAGGCATATTCAGTACTGTTTATCTAGCAAATGTGGTTTGAAATCTAATGTGCTCGACTGTAGGTTTACTCTATTAAAAGAAAACAACAGTTAGTTCCATCGTCATAAAAAATTTTTTAATCAAAATTTTAATTTACCATATAAGACAGATGATGCAATACACATTGTGTGCTCATATATCAGATTTAATGTAGTTATTTGGTAATTTTTAATATAAAATATTTCGATGTATTATATCGTTATTTCAAATACAAATATATTTAATAGATAATAAATAAATAAATAAATCAGAAGATAAAAGATATAATTGTTTAGTATTAAGTTTAGCTCGATAAGTTTAACGAAACTCAATCTTAACTTTAGAACAGCCCAAAATCATGATGGGCTGGAAAATCACAGATCTGACCAGGCCCAAAGCCTAGATGGCAATCAATTCTAGCCCAAATAGAATACCAACCAGGTCCAAGTCAATTCTGGAGCCCCATTTTGGAACATTCCGTTACCGAGCAAGATCGGGTCGAGTTTGAATAATCAAATATGGATAATTAATATTGATCTCTCCAATGACCAATTATTCGTCAACACAAAAATTCGTGTAATACCGTTTTGCAGATCAATTTTGTTTGATAGATATTGATAGATATTCGACTGGATTAATGAAAAAGTATTGTAAAAGTATTATTTTCATTTTAAATATGAATCGGGTTGAGTCGTGAAAATAAGATTTGATCAATCTTCCAAGGTATACTAATACATGGACCTATGGCTGTAACATAAGCCATGAAAAACCAGTTGTTCTACTAGTGAACTAATTGGTAGGCTACTTGTGCAACAGATGCTCGTTCGTCATTTAGAAGGATGCAATCTTTGCGGATAGAGCTCCAAGAGCTCGGGAATTTCATCTGCAAAGCTTAACACGAACTGCTCGAAGAACGATTTCTTCGAGATGATAAGAACACCGATCCAGCTAGTATTCTGCCTCAGCAGACCTCTGGACTTCAAGACTTGACACACCGAACATCTTGGGATAATCGTCTTCTCCAAACTCAACGAAACTATCTGTGGAACACTATGAAAAACCAAAGGATCACACATTTTATTGATGACATAATCCAGAGCTCTGTTGATCTTATCCTCTGATGCTCCCATACACCATGGAAATCTTCTAAAAGCCGCGAGAACTTGAGCCTCGGAATAGCCCCATTTCTTGTACACCTCCATCTTCCTATGCCAATTCGAACTAGTCGGCTTCCTCATCACGTATATCCCTGTAAGAAAGTTGGCTCTACAAGGATCGAATCCCATTTCCTTAATCCTCTCCGTACACATCCTCAATTTATCAGGAGACATCACGAGTAATCTTGGATTTGTTTTGAAAGCACTCGCGATTTTAACCTCGGGGACTCCTGCATTGAGCAAACTCGCCACATTTGAGGCCATGATGCTCTGCACATTCATCTCTAAGACAGACGGGCACTGTTTGATTACGTCTATCGCATCCTCATTCGATTTCAGAAAACTCTTGATAAATTCGAAAGACGGGATGATTTGGTTTTCTAAGCTCCTAACAAGCATGCTTCTCGAAGAAGATATAATCTTAGCAGTGTCCGGAACAGATATGCCTAAAGAATGGAAAAATTGGATCTTGGGCAAAAGATTTCTCTCGGGCTTCAACTGAAAGACTACGGGAGTTTTTCTAACGACGAGTGAGATCTGGGCATCACTAAAACCATGTTTCTTGAAGAATGCAATGATTGATTCTGGGATCTCCGTGCCTCTGAAATTTATTTTCTCGGATGCTCGTAAAGCCCTTTCTCGAGAAAACCCAAAAAATTTAATCAGATAATCTGCTGCTGCAGATGAGTTCCCATTCGCATTTCTTGATTCGGATTTGTGAATCTTGGCTGCGGCGACAGCTGATGACGAAAATAGAGAAAACTGAAGGAAATGGAGTCTGTGTACAGGTGAAGGATCGAATGAAGCAAACTTTACGTAATTCAACGTTTTCAACATGAATCGTAGCATTATAGGTTTTGAAAGAAGATGATTCTCTTGTATTAGGGGATCTGAGGCAGAGGCACCGCGAAGAACCCTAAACCCCAATGGCAATGTTTTATTATTTTTTACTTCATTAAAAAAACAATTTTTTTTATGAAATTAAAAATAGAAGTGAAGTTCGTCACGTGGAACAGACTGACGTCAGCTACAGAGTCAACGACGCTGCTTGTCGTTCAACAATTCAGCATTTTGGAAATATTCGTGCACTCTCGCCCCCGCTCCATCCACGACCTTCGATCCAGTCTTCTCAGAGCCTCCATCGCCTTCTCGATCAGAAGCACCGTACTTCCCCTCCTCTGCTCAAATGCCTGCATTTCGATATCCGGGCCGACCCGAATAACCAGCAAGGCGCCGTCGAGTCCGAGGATAGCTGAATCGATCCGATGTTCGTTTGAGTGCGACATGAAAATAATGGACTCGATGTAGGAGTGTTTCTGGAGGGCTGCTTCAAGTGAGAGTGTGTAGAAAAGGTTTGGGTCTGTGTAATGGGTGATGCAGTTGAGCTTTGATTCAGAAGAGAAGGGCAGATCTTGACCTCCTCTCTGAAAAAATTTAGCTCAAGTATCCCTCGATCACAAGTGTTAATCTGACCAAGTTTGGAAAGATACCCAAGATGGCTTATGCTGCTGTAGTTTCTCTCATGCAGATTCTAGAGGACATACTGGGTGAACAGTACCAGATTCCTTGGGAGAAGCAACAGATCGATTCTCTCCTTCAAAGCATGTGTTGCTTTCACGATTTTCTTACACGTTCTTGGAAGAAAAGAATCCCTGATGCACTGCGTTTTGAGAGAGAAATCAGAGATTTGGCGCATAAAGCAGAAGATGTTATTGAGTCCTACATATCAGAGCATTTTTTTGAAGAGAATGGAGGAGAAAGACTTGAGAGGAGCGAAATTGTCAGCCGACATTTGAAGATTGTGGTGGAAGAAGTCGAATCAATTCAGATAAAGGTGACACAGCTGGAGGAATCGTGGGTGGACGATGAAGATTTGCATTACACGTATTATTCACCACGTGCTCAGCCATCAACGCTCGCCTCGAGTGGTGACTATAAGGTTGTATTTGAAGATGTTTCACGGCAACTGATGGATCGAATTGTTGGTGGACGTTCGGAGAAACTCCAAATCATACCAGTAGTTGGAATGGGTGGCAGTGGTAAGACTACTCTGGTTAAGTATGCTTTTCAAGACGAATATATTTCACATCTTTTTGATGTTTCTGCTTGGGTCACGGTATCCCAAAATTATCGCAAAAGGGATATCCTACTAGGCCTTCTAGAATTCATGAAAAGGCTCACAACTGAAATGCATCAACAAAGTGATGAAGATCTATCCGAGTGTTTGTATAAATGTTTAAAAAGTCGGAGATATCTCATTGTAATGGATAATGTATGGCATAAAGAGGCTTGGGAAGAGATTAAAAGACTATTTCCCAATGACAATATGGGAAGTCGGGTCTTGTTGACCACTCGGCTGTCTGATGTGGCTACATATGCGAACTCGTCTCGCCATGAACATCATCTCATGCTTCCCTTAAACGAAAATGAAAGCTGGGATCTGCTTCATTTCAAGGTTTTTGGGAATGAAACAAGTTGCCCCACAGAGCTTGAGGAAGTCGGTAAGAAGATTGCAAGAAGTTGCCAAGGACTTCCCCTTTCAATTGTTGTAATAAGTGGTCTCTTGTCCAAAGTACCAAGAACATTAGCAGAATGGGAATCCATTGCTAACAATCTCAACTCAGTTTTACTTTCAAATGATAGTCAATGCTCGGAGCTGTTATATTTCAGCTACGACCATTTGCCACATCATCTGAAAGCATGTTTCCTCTATACGGGAGTTTTCCCCCTAGATTTGGAAATACCAATCTCCAAGCTCATCACACTATGGATTGCCGAGGGATTCATCAAATCCAATTGCTCGAAAAGATTGGAAGAGTTGGGAGAGGAGTATCTTGATGATCTGATGTCAAGAAATCTTATTTTGGTTGGAGAGAAGGGATTCGATGGAAAAATTAAAACGTGTGTGGTCCATGATCTGTTAAGAGAGTGGTGCTTGAGTAAAGCGCTAGAGGAGATGTTTATTCACACCTTAAATGCCAATACCTACAATTGTCCAGAAGTCGTCGGGGATCCACGTCACTTGTGCATCCGTAAAGATTCTTCATATGAAACTCTGGCAGACATCCTTGGAATGACAACAACATTTCCACGTGTACGTTCTCTTCTGTCCCAAAATAACCCTCACGACAAACTACGGTGTTGTAAACTTCTCAGGGTACTGGACTTGTCTAAAGTAGATTTGGAGGATTTCCCTCGTGTAATACTCGAGCTCGTACGCTTAAAGTATGTTTCTGTCTGTTGTGATCAAGAACAAGAAATTTACATTTCTGAAGATCTACCTGATTCTCTGAGGAATCTCCAGACGTTAATTATTCACCAAAGATGCATCAATTCATCAGTGCATCTCCCCCGAGGAATCTGGAGGATGCCACATTTAAGGCATCTCCAGTTAGGAAAATGTTACTTTCCTCATCCACAAGAAGGTGACAAGAATTCAGTTCTTGAAAACCTTCAAACGCTTTCATATGTAAGTGGTTGGAGTTGTACGAAGGAGTTCATCCAAGGAATTCCAAATATAAAGAAACTAGGAATCCGATTTGAGGTCCTGGATAAGCGACGTGTACTTGTCTCTTCTATCAGACATTTGGGCAAGCTACATAAACTTGAAATACTCAAATGCATTGTTGAACCAGGATCATGTTATAACATTGCAAAGGACCTTACTCTGCCTCGAAATCTCAAAAAGTTGACCTTACGTGGTACCAAAATCTCTTGGGAAGATATGTCTATAGTTGGCTCGTTGCCTTATCTTGAAGTTCTGAAGCTGAAAGATTATGCATGTGAAGGGTCGGAGTGGGAACCAATAGAAGGTGAATTTTGTCGATTAAAGTTTCTATATATCGAGGGAACGGATCTGCATCATTGGAGAGCTGAGAAAGACCATTTTCCAATACTTGAGCGCCTAATCCTTTTTGAGTGCACCGAATTGGAAGAAATCCCGCTTGATTTTGTATACTTAGAGACACTTGAAAGTATCGACTTGGATGATGCTAGCCCATCTGCTGTGACATCGGCAAGGCAAATACAAGCAGAACAACAAGACTTGGGGAACGAAATACTTAAAGTTCGTATCCATAAAATGTGGCAATATATCTATGAAAAGGTAAGCAAATACTCATGACTGTTTGTATGCAAACATGCATTTATTTATGTACCTGTTAGTAGATAAACATTATTATACTTCAATTTTTTCCCCTCATTGAACAGAGAAAAGAGGAAAAAGAGAGAAGAGAGGAAATGGAAAGACGGAGGATAGAAGCGGAGAATAGAAGGCGAGCAGAGGAAGAAGAGCATAGGTGGAAACAATATATGTGGGAAGAATATAAGAGGTAAGACATGATTCCATCATTTTTACCTGTGTGGTTCACTCACTTGAGATTGCATTTTAGATGTATGAAAAACTAGAGAAAAAAAATATAGTGTTTAAAATACATTATTTATATGTGGGTTACTCCCAAACTTGGGAAAACTTACTCGAAATATTTTGTCATGATATCAGTTATTGCAATTGTAATGCCGGACGTCGTTGAATCATCTGATATATGTCAACACTTCCACGAAATATGAGTAAAAGCAAAAAAAAAATGAATCCAACATATAGACAAAACATAAATTTTGACAATTAAAGGACCTAAACTAAAAATAGGCCGTCTTAACTGGTGTTGTAACTTCTTTTTGTTTTAAGAAATGTCATGGCAATCAACTTCATTTTTCGAACTTTCCCTTCAATTTATGAAATGCATATTTCATACAAATTAAGGAGAAGAGAAGAATCACGAGAAAGAATGAGACAAGAAGAGGATTATAGAATGCAAGAATTTGATCACAGATTCAGAGAAGAGGAAGAAGCCTATCTGCGAAATGAATATCAGTGGTTGATGCATCAGACGTAAGTCTTGATCTTCAAGTGAAAAATATAAATAAAAATTCAAGATTCATTTGTACTTTCTTGCCTGATTCCAAAAACTTTATTATGTGATGAAGACAGTGTACCACCGGAGAGGTATGATGATGGCAACTCCTATGATCAATACACAAATGGAAGGAGAGGCGACTATGAATGGTTAGTATGATTGATCTAGTCCACATATCTCTTTTATAAGTCATATTCTTTTCATATTTGTTCATGTTAGAAAAAAATTTCTGTCTAAAATATCAAAAAAAAATTATAATACCGTATATTTCTGTGTATGTGTATATATATTAAAAATATCAAACATTCCAATGAAAGAAATTGATATAATTTTAGGAGAAGACAAGAAGCAGAAGAAAATTGGAGACAAGAAGCGGATGATAGATGGAGAAATGGGGAAGACGCCGATTATTTGTTCAGAGAAATTTGTTGGAAAGATTATGAGTGGTAAGGTTTCGTCCTCTAAATTTTTACACAAAAACTCTTGTGAGACGGTCTCACGGATCAATTTCGTGGGTCGAATCTCTTATTTGGGTCATCCATGAAAAAATATTATTTTTTATTGTGAATATCGGTAGGGTTGACTCGTCTCACAAATAAAGATTTGTGAGACCGTCTCACAAGAGACCTTACCTAATTTTTATTTGTGGTTCAGTAACAAAAATTCTAGAAAAAATTGTGTAAAAGCTTGAAAACTTTTTCCGAAGTAACTTTATCCGTCGCTTGTACTGATAAACTACACATATTTAATATGTAACTTTCCCATTATTTGTTAGATTTTAAATTATCGATAATAATGTTAGAGGTGATTAGATATTGAGCTGTAGGAAAATGAAATGAAAATAATGTATTTTTGTTTTAAAAAATGTGGAATTTGGTTGTCTAGAATAAAACTAAAAATATTTTCTTCCTTGATGTCTCTCTGCTTTTGGTTCTTTATGTTGTCTAATTTCGGTTTTAGTTTGTTATCTTTGTTTTTTTGGCAATTTGAGTCATTTTCCGACTTGATGTTGACATAACACTCTCATAGAGAAAGAACTGAAATCAAAAAACAAAGGCCACAAATATCAAAAAATAAATTCAAAAACTTGTGTGAAACAGTCTTACGGGTCGTAGTTTATGAGACGAAAATAAAAGACCAAATCGAATTAATTCGGAAACTTGGTTTGGACAATTTGGAAATTCAATGTAATTGTCTCCTTCCATGGTTGCATATTTGTATGCTGAAGAAATTATCAAGGTCAAATGTAAATGGTGTTTTCATTTCTCCTTTTTATTTTTCCTTAAAAGATCGACTAATTGGGTATTGATTTTTCATCCGGTTATGTTTATTCGTTCACACAAAAATCAATTGGTTTTGGTTTGGTTAATTTTTTTACTACTGATCTTTATCAAATCTTATTTTGTTTAAATACTTTTCTCAAAGAGGTGCATAGAATAACTATTAATGATTAATTGAAGTACGGGTTTTTTTGTGCACCAAACCTTTTTTGAAGTATCGAAAATACGCACTTCTTCTCTGTGAAAATTAGATAGGTATTCTGTACCACCTGGAATCTGATGACTGAAGTATTTTGATGATATCTAATAAATCAGTTATCAAAATGACCAGCGAACAAAACAGTTACAAAAAACTTAATTTTTTACAAGTCGTATTTCAAGCCGACTAGACTAGTTCATATATTATCTATGCTAATCGGATATTGCAAGATCGAGTTGGATGACACGGATACTGCAACCGACAGCATCGGTTATCATATATAATGTCTGAACTAGTCTAGCTGGCCTGAGATTTGGAATTAGAAATATCATTTTAGGTGTTTAGAGTGATGAGATTTCAAAACGTAATTGGTACTGATGAGATTTGGTTTAACTAAATGAAATTCTTACAAAATTGAAGAGATTTGATGGGATTTGAGCCGTTGAGAAAATAAAAAATATTAACTATACCTAGTAAAATATTGGGAAAATTATAATTTTAGTCTTATAAGTTGGTGTGGTTTTGGTTTAATCCTGTAATTTGTCGATGTTTGATTTCCATACAATAAATTGGACTTTTTTTGGTTTTGGTCAAAAACTTTTTTCAAAAGACACAAAAATCATTGAATATTGTTTATTTGACTCTGATGCTATCATACGCAGCTCATGTTGCGATGATAAACCTATATTACTACACACATTAAAATAAATATAAACAAAAACGAAGGGAAAAAAAAACAATATCTAATATTTCAAAATGAGAAGGAATTATCTGTTTGTTTCACTTTTTTTCTTTAAATAGATTTTAGTGTATATACTATAGGTTTTATTCTCGATGTATGAATTATGTAGGAGAGCATCGATGCCAAAAAAAAGAATTTGTTGATTTAATGGTTTCAAACGAAAATGATCCAAAGAAAAAGTTAATAAATAAAAATCAAACGTTTACGAGTTACAAGAATTTAATCAAAATATGTCAAGTTCCAGGACTGAAATTGTAATTTTTCCAAAATTTTACAAAAATATCTTATGAGACCGTCTCACGGCTCAATTTTGTAAGACGGATCTCTTACCGGATCTTACCAATAGAAAAATATTACTTTTAGCTAAAGGTGTGGACCAAGACGACATCCGCGAGGAGTCGACTCGTCTCAAAGATGTCATCTCACAGGAGATCTAGTCTGGATTTTATATTTTTTAATTTTAAGAGGTGTTGTAAAATATTTTTAAGAAATGTCAGGATAAAAAAATGTTTAATCACTTTCATTTTTCAAACTTTCCCTTCAATAAAGTGCATATTTGATTCAATTTAAGGAGAACAAGAGAAGCAGTAGAAAGAATGAAACAAGAAGAGGATGATATAAAGCAAGAATTTATTTATAGATGGAAGAAAGAGGAAGAAGACTATCTGCAAAAAGAACATCACTGGGTAACATATCAGATGTAAGGATTGATCCTCAAGTGAAAATAAAAAAAAAAATCAAATTTCGTTTGTAGTTTTTTGAAAATACTGATTCCAAAAACTTTATTATGTGATTACGACAGTCTACCTGAATGGTATGAGGATGATCGTGGCAACTCCTATGAGCAAGACACACATGGACGGAGAGCCGACTACCAGAGGTAAGTATGATGGATCTAAAACCATCAGATGCTCATAAAGTAGTTCTCTAAAACGAAAACTAGTACATGGTCTGAATAATCACTTGCGAGGTAGGATGTAACACAACTGATATGGCATGATACCAATTGGTCGACACTTGAACGATGATCATAGCTTCATTCTTTATTTTTCTTGTTTTTTCAGTATGATGGTGGTTTCTAGCAATCATCGAGGCGGTGGAACTTCAAGTTCTGAACGAGATGAGCTTGTTGGAAGGCTAGTGACAGGGATATGTAAGCATACTTCCAAGTATTATTCTTTTGTCAGAAGAAAGAAAGTAAATTTGTGTAGTATATCTATACCTCTGTCTAATTGACTTGTTGAATTCCATGTTTTCTGGCAATTTCACACATGGTGTCCAGTGAGGGATTCGCTGCTCTGGGCTTGGAATTACGGGTGCGAAAAATTCAAAAACTACTGGAGGAGGTGAAAAAGCAAAGACATGATGAACTGCAAGAGTCTATTTTAATGGGTTCATTAGTAAGAAACATAAAGTTTTATGACTGGGGAGTCGAAAGGCTTTCAAACGATTTGATGGTTCTTTTTGGGGTATTTCGAGCTTGTCGTTTGAGGCCTCAAGGTTTATTTCCGAAGGTACAAACGAAAACTAGTACATCTTGTTCAAATTATTGCCAAGTAAAATTCAAATTATATATGTAACTGTTTGACACATCTTGTTCTCTATTTTGAGAACTTCACTGAAATTTTGCATCTTCAATGCTACAATTTGATGGAATGATTTGATTCGAAGAGTTCGAAAGATTCAAATAAACCGGCACCGAAAGACCTAACCATGATCAGATTGGGTTTTGAGTCATCGGACCCAAGTGTCCGCTTTGATCTCCTCTCCAACTCGATCACGAAACGAAACCGGGTTCGGTCAGATCGGGTTGGTGGGTCGTGTCTAATTTTGAGACCCTTAACGAAACTATTGAATTAATGTCTATATCTTTACATAAGATAATATAAAGTCCAAAAATTTCATAACACTTTGGTACATTATTTCATTCAAGATTTACTTATTATTTCCTCAAAAGCAAGCAAAATAGAAAAATCAAGACCAAGTATTGCGACCCAAACAAGCTGACGTCAGCTACATATTCAAGAATCTTTCTTGTTGACCAATAATCATTATTTGCTTGGAAATTTGCACTAACCCAGTAAAAACTCTCGAGGAAATTTCCGCTGTTTCGCAGCAACACCTCCACTTCCTGCACCCTCGTCCCCGCCTCATCCAAAGCCGGTGATCCAGCCTTCTCCAAATCCTTACCGCAATACCTCAGAGCCTCCATCGCCTTCTCGATCAACAGCACCATGCCCCTCCTCTGCTCAAACGCCTGCGTTTCGATAACCGGGTCGACCCGCATAACCGCCAGAACGCCGTCGAGTCCACGCATGGCGAGCTGCAGTGAGCTCCAGCAGTTTCTGAGAGGTGAATCAATCCGAGTGTGATCTGAATTCGACCTGGAAACAATCGAATCGACGTCGGAGAGTTTCTGGAGGGCTGCTTCGAGCGAGAGCGTGTAGACAAGCGTTGGGTCCGTGTGGCGGGTGGTTTTGATGGAGGAGGATAAGGAATTGCTGCAGTTGAGAATTGATTCAGACGCGGCACAGAATACCTTGACTGCGGGATTTGTGTTTGGTGATCGGTACTTCAAATCGTACTTGAGAACGAAGGAGAGGACGATCCCGCCGATGATTAGCGCTAACGTGATGATTAAGAAGAATACAATGGTGATTAGGGTTTTGTTTCTTCTGCGTGTGGAAGCGATGCTGTCAACGAGGAGAGTAGACTTGGAAGAATCCATGGTGAATCTGAGCTTCAAGGTTGAACCTCACATTCGATATCATAGTCATGTCTTCATTCTTTTCATGTAAGATGAGATATTATGGAATCAACGAGTTGGTATCGCATGTGACGCTCTCACAAATCTATATTTATAATATATGTTGATCTAATTCATATCAAAGTAATATATTTGGGTTGTCAAGTGGCGAAGTAAAAAATATGGTTGCTCTATCAAAGTTAGAATTTTAAACTATACAATATTTTAATATTTTAAATTGATTTACCCGAGAAAAAAATTGGACTACCCAGACTAAAGTCCTTGTATACAAGAGTGTGTCTCCGCCCTAGGTTGCCTAACAGAATTAATTAGTTGGTTGATGGTTTCATAAATATATATTAAAAAAATAGTTATGATATAAAATCAATCATTTATAATATGTATCTAAAAAACAAATGGAGAAAAATAAACAAAATCATAAGAGATTAAAAACTTAGCAAAAGCATAATTGATATTGAATTTTATAGCAATTTTAATAGTTTTATTTTAACATTAGTATGATCAATTTTTTTAATTAAGAGAATTTTATTTTGAAAAACATTTTTTTCTTTTAAAATACGCATTTTATGCACATACTTATTTGATTTATATTATTTGAAAATTCTTATTTCGCATGAAAATAATAATCATCAATATTAATTGCAAAAGATTCATTATGATATAAATAAGTATCTATAATATATAATTCTCAAAAATTAAAAAAAAATAAAAAAAATGGATAAGATGTTAAAAATTTAGTAAAAGCATAATTGAGATTGAATTTACTGACAATTATAATGTTTTCTTTTAATAGTAATATGATAATTTCTGTTAATTAAGAGAATTTTATTTGATATTTATTTATGAGTGCTTCATTTGAGTAGATAGATTCGGAAATTGCTAAAATCCATGAATTTTTTTTAAATTTTTTTTTATTGTATTCTTTAATTAACAATAAAATATGTGGCAAAATTTTATTACAATTGGTGGGTTTATTTGTCAACGTCCAGATCTTATATCATGCTAAATAAGAAAGAAAAATGGCAACTTGGTTGGTTCACATGTAGAAGTGAATTTATTTTCATAAACAAAGACTTGCTGTCAAGACCGTGCAATTTGGGAGGCACCAGTCTTGGGAGAAATCCTTGCAAACTCAAGAATTCACTCTCCAGTTTGCATTAAGAAGCCAACAATCACTCCCTCATCATGCAGCAAGATTCTCGGAGTCCACGTTCGAGGGAAGCGCATCAATTAAGGAAGGAAGATTATGGAATGAGCATTTCAGCCGGGTGATACAAGCCTATTTATATGGTGTCCAACGAGAAGTCAGATCACACCATTTAGAGCCTGCAATTTCCGAGCATCTCCTTGTCCTTTTCTTTTCCAGCGACCAAAGCTTCACCCAAAATCTCGAGATTTCCGCGGCGGTTCGAACAAGCTATTGTCCATTGCTCCGTTAGCATTTTCTGTCAACCTCAAAGCCAGAATTCAGCTCCAAGTTCGAAGCTTGGCCGCAGCGAGTCGAAGTCGAGATTTCGCCACCCCGAAGCTTTCCAGTAAGCCAATCTTCGTCTATGTCCATTTCTCTTTTTTTTTACTTCATTTTGAAGCTTTCGTAGGAGTCTCTTGCAGCAGATTTACGAAGCCTCCTCTTTCATCTTTGAATTATACAGTAGCAAATTTATTTTATAAAAATTTGCACAAATATGATTATTTTAAGTAATTATTAGTATTGATAAATATGATTCATTATTTAATTGTTTTAAGGTAGACTTTTGAAAATATATAGTATTATATAAAAGATTTGGGCACAATAAATCCTTTTATTTTTGTGAGCATGATATATGTAGGAAATAATTTAAATACGACTTTAAAAATTCGATCGGCATAATTTATTCATTTCCACTCGGTATAAAATCCCTTGAACTATTCGTTATCAGTTATAATATTTGAAAGCATGTTGAATTATTTAAATGCACTGAAATGATTTGATTTAGAAATGGTAAAGGAAATTCTGAACTTTGATATGCTTTGTTTAGGCCCTGATGCGGTGGGTTATAATAACCGTTCCTTTGGCCTCGCCCCTTAGAGGAGTAACATATAGGGGACTGATCAGTAGAAACCATAGAAAATGAGATGATTTTCAGTGCTATATTCGTGTTTTTGGTTATTATTTGATTCAACATGCTTCATAATCAAATTACGATAATTTAATTGTATGTATATCCTCGATATTTGTTATGCACGATCGGCCCCCATTTACTGAGTATTTCCCCAAAATACTCACCCCTTACATTCCCACCCAGATAAGAACGAGGAACAAATCGATGGTGAAGAGCAAGATTTCTTTTGGGGATGGTGATGAAGCAGATCCCATTTGAGACTAGTCGAATTTATTCTGTCTTTAATTTTATTATCATGTATTCCGCTTCCGCATTTTATTTCTATCGCATTGTAAAGACGATTATTGGTTATGAAAAAGACTGGTTATTTTGATTTACTACGAGGCTTGTTGTTTTGCAATTATGTGATTGTGAGACAACGCCGGTGTCGACTAACCCCGGTCTCGGGGTGTGACACTTGCAAATCTTGATTGTAAACGGGAGCTAAAGATAACAGTTTCCTAAAAAAATTTTGAGCTGAACTCAAATATCCTTCACAGGTTTGGAAAGATCCGATATGGCTTACGCTGCCGTAGTTTCTCTCATGCAGATTCTTGATAACATACTCGGTGAACAGTACCAGATTCCTTGGGAGAAGCAACAGATAGAATCACTCCTTGAAAGCATGTGTTGCTTCCACGATTTTCTAACACGTTCTTGGAAGAAAAGAAGCCGTGTTGCGCGGTGTTTGGAGAGAAAAATCAGAGATGCGGCATATAAAGCAGAAGATGCTATCGAATCCTATGTATCACAGCATCATTTTGCAGAAAATGAAGGAGAAAAACTTGGGTGGAGCAATATCGTCAACGAAAACTTGAAGTTGGTGGGGGAGGAAATCAAATCGATTAAGCTGAAGGTGACACGGCTCGATGACTTGTGGCGGGATGCTAAAGATTTGCATCACAAACATTATTCGCCAATTTCCCAGCCATCAAAATCTGCTTCTGGTGGTGACTATTCCATGGTTGGATTCGAAGATGGTTCATTGCAACTGAAGGAAAGAATTTTAGGAGAGCCAGTCTAGGCTCCAAATCATACCAGTAGTTGGAATGGGAGGCATTGGTAAGACTACTCTGGTTAAAAGTGCTTTTCAAGATGAATCTATACCACATTATTTTGATGTTGCTGCTTGGGTAACGGTATCCGAAAATTATCGCGAAAGGGATATCCTATTAGGCCTTCTAGAATCCATGAGAAGACTCACAACGGAAATGCATCAAGAAAGTGATGAAGACCTATCAGAGTGTTTGTATAAATCTTTGAAGGGCAAGAGATATCTCATTGTAATGGATGACATGTGGCATAAAGAGGCATGGGAGAACATAAAAAGACTATTTCCCGACGACAATATGGGAAGTCGGGTTTTGTTGACTACTCGGCTCTCTGATGTGGCTGCGTATGCAAACTCGTCTTGCCATGAACATCATCTCATGCGTCTCTTAAATGAAAACGAAAGCTGGAATCTGCTTAGTTTCAAGGTTTTTGGGGATGAAGAAAGTTGCCCCACAGAGCTTCAGGAGGCCGGGAAGAAGATTGCATTCAGTTGCAAAGGACTTCCACTTTCAGTTGTTGTAATAAGTGGCCTGTTGTCCAAAGTACCAAGAACACGAGAGGAATGGGAATCCATTGCAAAAAATCTCAATTCGTTTTTAATTGCAGATGATGGGCAGTGCACGGAGCTGTTGTCTTTGAGCTATGACCATTTACCGCATCATTTGAAAGCATGTTTTCTGTATACGGGAGTTTTCCCCCTAGATTTGGAAATACCAATCTCCAATCTCATCAAACTATGGATTGCTGAGGGACTCATCAAACCGGATAGCTCGATGAGCTTGGAAGAGGTGGCAGAGGAGTATTTCCATGATCTACTGTCAAGAAATCTTGTTTTGGTTGGAGAGAGGAGATTAAATGGAAAAATTAAAACATGTGTTATCCATGATCTGTTAAAGGACTGGTGCTTGAGTAAAGCGGTAAAGGAGAAGTTTAGTCATACCTTAAATGCCAACATCTATTGTTGTCAAGAAATCATCAAGGATCCACGACGCCTATGCATTCGTAAAGATTCATCGGGTGGAGCTGGAGCAGACATCCTCAGAACGATAGGAACATCTCCACTGCTCCGTTCTCTTCTATCCTGGAGTAACCCTCACGATGAACTACGGTGTTGTAAACTTCTCAGAGTACTGGACTTGTCAAAAGTAGATTTGGAAGATTTCCCTAGTCTAATTCTTGACCTCATACACTTGAGGTATGTTTTTATCCGTTGTGAGCAAAGGGACATTTACATTTCTGCACATCTACCTGATGCTCTGAGGAATCTCCAGACCTTAATTATTTCTCAAAACTGGATCCCCAAGTATTCATCAGTGCGTCTACATCCAAGATTCTGGAGTTTGCCACATTTAAGACATATCCAGTTTGGAACATGTTATTTTCCATGTCCACAAGAGGGTGACGAGAATTCGGTTCTGGAAAACCTTCAAACGCTTTTATATGTAAGCAGCTCGAGCTGTACAGAGGAGTTCATCAAAAGAATTCCGAATGTGAAGAAACTAGGGATCCGAGTTGATCAGCGAAAGGACTTTCCACTAGAACATTTGGTGAACCTGCATAAGCTTGAAACACTCAAATGCATCGTCGAATCAAGATCACACGTCGCCATTTCAAAGGAGCTTACTCTACCTCTATATCTTAAAAAGTTGACCTTAAAAGGTACCAGAATCCCTTGGACGTATATGTCTATAGTAGGCTCGTTGCCTAATCTTGAAGTCCTGAAACTGAAAGAAGATGCATTTCGAGGGTCGGAGTGGGACTCGATAGAAGGTGAATTTTGTCAACTAACTTCCCTTCTAATTGAGGGAACTGATCTGCAGCATTGGAGAGCTGACAAGGACCACTTTCCAAGACTTCAGAGGCTAACGATTTGGGAGTGTGCCAACTTGGAAGAAATCCCTCCTGATATCGGAAACATACCGACACTTCAAAGTATCGAGTTGGATGATGCTAGCCCATCTGCTGCGGAATCAGCGTGGCAGATAAAAGAGGAACAAGAACTCATAGGGAACGAAGAACTTCAAGTTTGGGTACATGACTTGTGGAAGTACATTTATCCAAAGGTAAGAAGCATACACATCACTATGACTATGAAAATGTGCTTTAATATTTTACATGCGCCTACGATTAACAAAAAGTTACTTAGAACATTATTATTTTTATTCTCTGACATTGAATAGAGAAAGGAAAAGGAGAAAGAAGCCGAGAGGAGAAGACAAGAAGCGATGGAAAAGAAGAGGAAAGAACGGGACGATAGAAGGCGGGAAGCCGAGGATAGAATGAGAAAACAAGAAGCAGAGTTCTATGGGAAGTTGAGACAACTTCGGCGGGGACGAAAGGAGATCTAGGAGACAATATATTTCTTGACAAAATGTTCTATAATTTAATATTCCGTATATTTGAATCAAATATTTATCGAAACAAAAGTATGTAATCCATTAATACATTATCGTTCGCACCAAAACGATGTCTAAAATGTTTGTGTATGTACGTCAAAGTTACATGTATGTGGTGATATACACGGTATGAATGATTTAAAAAATAGAGTATGTCTCTTCTGTGAGACGGGTCAATCTACTGATATTCAAAATAAAAAGTAATATTTTTCGCATAAAAAGTAATATTTTTTCATGGATAACCCAAATAAGATATATTTCTCACAAAATACGATCCATGAGACCGTCTCACACAAGTTTTTGTCTAAAAAATATTATTCTAGCCCTTCAAAAAAAGTTGGATGTTTGTAGCGTAATAAAAAAAAGTAAAATAAAATAAAGAATATTGGAGAGAATAAATAAAGTAAAAACATAAATTATTCTCGATAATACTCCACGTATGAGAGGATGAGTTTCAAACATATTCAATGTATTTAGAGTGAGTATCATGTGAGACCGTTTCACGGATCATAATCTGTGAGACGGATCAAACCTACCCATATTCACAATAAAAAAGTAATACTCTTAGCATAAAAAGTAATACTTTTTCATTGGTGACCCAAATAAGAGATCCGTCTCACAAATACGACCCGTGAGACCGTCTCACACAATTTTTTGCCATGTATTTAATGGTTAAATTATATTTCCTTGATAAAATTATTTTCTCTGGAAATTGTTGATAAATTCTACGATATTTTAGGAGTAACTTATACGTAGAAATAAAAAAAAATGATAATGATGAATAGTCACATTTATAAAATATAGTTAAATTTAAAAATTGATGAAGGAAGATGGAAGGAAATGGTCCATAATATAATTTTACAGAACATGATAATAATTATGGGGGACCTTGTGTCTTTTGAATTTTACATATGCTTCAACAATAATATTAATTGCAATTTAATTGGATTGGACATTTAAAGAAATTTTTTCTATGTGGAAAAACTATTAGATATTTTTTTAGCCAATGCATTAATGTCACACCAAACTATGAGATATTTTTTTAATGAATACATTAATGTCACACCAAACAAGATATAAACATAAATTTAAAAAATAGGAAAATAATCACATTTTTATCTCTATATTTTACTTTTATCATGTTCGTTAATGTAATGATATTAATCCACTAATTAATATATTTTCTAATTTTAATCATTTTTCATTAGAATCTAGACATAACATCGAAATATGATGACTAATTTTTTTTTTAATCTAAGATTTTGAATTATCAGATAGCCCGACAAAAAATGAACAACATGGCGTTACATTACCGAAATTATAATTTTTCTAATTAATCATCATTAAATTATATGTTACATTAAATCTTCTATATTGTTGGATGATTTATCAGATGTTAGTTTGAGTAAGTTTGGAGAGATTGAAAATGGCTTATGCTGCTGTAGTTTCTCTCATGCAAATTTTAGAGAATATACTGCATACTCACCTTGGTGACCGCCAGATTCCTTGGGAGAAGCAGCAGATTGAATCTCTCCTTGAAAGCATGGATTGCTTCCACGATTTTCTTGAACGTTCTTGGAGGAAAAGAAGCCGTCCTGCGCGGTGTTTGGAAAGAAAAATCAGACATGTGGCGTACAAAGCAGAAGATGTAATTGAATCCTACATGTCAAAGCATTTTTTCACGAAGACTGGTGGAGAGAAACGTACGAGGAGCGAAATCATTATCCAACACTTGAAGATCGTGGTGGAAGAAATCGTATCGATTAAGCTAAAGGTGACACGGCTGGTGGACTTATGGGAGGGTGCTAAAGATTTGAATTTTACACAATGTTTGCCACTTGCTTCTTGTGGTGACTATACCATGGTTGGATTCGAAGATGATTCATTGCAACTGTTGGAACGCATCGTAGGACAACAATCGGAGAAGCTACGAATCATACCGGTGGTTGGAATGGGCGGTATTGGTAAGACTACTTTGGTTAAAAATGTTTATAAGAAATCTATTGAATATTCATTTGATGTTGCTGCTTGGGTAACAGTATCCCAAAATTATAGAGAAAGGAATATCCTATTAGGCCTTCTGGAATCCATGAGAATGCTAACAGATGACATGTATCAGAAGAGTGATGGAGAACTATCGGACTGTCTGTATAAATGTTTGAAAGGTAAGAAATATCTCATTGTAATGGATGACCTGTGGCATAAACAGGCTTGGGGAAACATTAAAAGACTGCTTCCTGATGACAGTAAGGGGAGTCGGGTCTTGTTGACTACTCGGCAATCTGATGTGGCTGCCTATGCAAACTCGTTTGAGCCTGATCATCATCACATGCGTCTCCTAAATGAGGACGAAAGCTGGGAGATGTTTTGTTCCAAGGTTTTCAGGGATGGATGTTGCCTTCCTGAGCTTGAAGAAGTTGGAAAGAAGATTGTAAGAAGTTGCAATGGACTTCCACTTTCAATTGTTGT
Source organism: Primulina eburnea (assembly GCF_022965805.1). Lineage (NCBI taxonomy): Eukaryota > Viridiplantae > Streptophyta > Magnoliopsida > Lamiales > Gesneriaceae > Primulina > Primulina eburnea. The sequence continues at coordinate 29,871,520 of NC_133118.1, forward strand.
CATAAGCGGCCTCTTGTCCAATGTCTTAAGAACACGGAGTGAATGGGAAAACATTGCGAAAAATCTCAACTCAGTTATAATTTCGAGAGGTAGGCAATGCACTGAACTGTTATCTTTAAGCTACGACCATTTGCCACATCATTTGAGAGCATGCTTCCTGTATGCCGGAGTTTATCCCCAAGATTTTGAAATTCAAACCTCCAAGCTCATCAAACTATGGATTGCTGAGGGATTCATCAAACCGAATAGCTCAAAAAGCTTGGAAGAGGTGGGAGAGGACTATTTGGAAGATTTGATGTCAAGGAATCTTGTTTTGGTTGGAGAGAAGAGATACAATGGGAAAATTAAATCGTGCATCATTCACGATCTGTTAAGGGAGTGGTGCTTGAGTAAAGCGCTAGATGAGAAGTTTATTCATACCTTAAATGCCAACATATATTATTGTCAAGAAATCGCCAAGGATCGACGTCGCCTATTCATTCGTAAAGATTCTATAGATGAAGCTCGAGCAGACATCCTCAGAACGATAGGACCTTTTTCACTTGTCCGTTCTCTTGTATCCCAGAGTAAACCTCACGATGAATTATGGTCATGTTGTAAACTTCTCAAGGTACTGGACTTGCCTAATGTGGATTTGGAGTTTTTCCCTGATTCTAGAATTTGCCTAATTATGGTCATGTTGTAAACTTCTCAAGGTACTGACTTCTCAGGTACTGGACTTCTCAAGGTACTGGACTTGCAACATATATTTATGTCTGCTGTGAGCTAGAAACTCTCATTTCTAAATATCTACCTGATTCTCTAAGGAATCTCCACAATCTCCAAACCTTAATTATTCGCCAAAGACGCTTTGGTTCATCAGTGTATCTACCTAAAGAAATCTGGTGGATGCAACATTTAAGGCATCTCCAGTTTGGAACATGTTATTTTCCTGATCCACCAGAGTGTGACAAGAATTTGGTTCTCGAAAATCTTCAAACTCTTTCATATATTAGTGGTTCAAGCTGTACAGAGGAGTTCATCAAAAGAATTCCAAATGCAAAGAAACTAGGGATCCGGGTTAAGATAAAAAATAAGCAAAAGGCCTTTTCTCTGAGACATTTGATGAAACTACAGAAGCTTGAAATACTGAAATGCATTGTTGAACCAAGATCGTATATTACCATTTCAAAGGACCTTACTCTGCCTCAAAATCTCATAAAGTTGACCTTAAGTGGTACCAGAATCTCTTGGAAAGATATGTCTATAGTTGGCTCGTTGCCTAATCTTGAAGTTCTGAAGCTGAGAAACGATGCATTTCAAGGTTTGGAGTGGGAACCGATAACAGGTGAATTTTGTCGATTAAAGTCTCTACTTATTAATGGAACGGATCTGCGGTACTGGAGAGCTGAGAAAGACCATTTTCCAGTACTTGAGCGCCTATTCCTTTGGGAGTGCACCAACCTGGAAGAAATCCCACTTGATTTTGTAAATTTACAGACACTTGAAAGTATCGAGTTGGACGATGCTAGCCCAGCTGCTGTGGCATCGGCGAGGCAAATAGAAGAGGAACAACTATCCTTGGGGAACGAAGGACTTCATGTTAGTGTATATAACATGTGGTAATACATCTATCAAAAGGTAAACGAGTACACATGACTATGCTCATGACTGTATGTATGCGTTTATAAATGTATACATGTGTGTGTAGAAAGACCAACTAAATAAACATTTATATTTTTCGCATTTTATAGAGAAAAGAAAAGGAGGAAGAAACCACAAAGAGAAGACAAGAACCAGAGGAAAGAAGGAGAAAGAAAGATTCTCGGTGGAGAGGATTTAAGAGGTAAGGCTGGATCCTCAAATTTTTACATGTGGTTCACTTATGTGTATGTATAAATTGGGATTCAGCTTAACCCCATGTGGCTTGGTGGTTTTTCTGTTAAAAAAAATACTGCTTTCTGACAAGGAACTAATGGAGGAGTTGAAGTTAAAGTTGTGTAAACTTGTTTCTCAAATTGATTTTCATGGATATAACTATCTGTAACGAAACAAGGCTTTTTGCATGTTCGAGTTAGTATCAGGGTAGACCCTCTCTCTCAAGTAAAAATCAAAGTTCATATGTTGCTTTTTGAAATATGGATTCCAAAGCTTTCATTAATTGATGAAACATATTTCATGAATGAAATGATGATTGACCAATTGGCTTCTTATAGATCAATGTCCGATGATGATAATTTACCGGGATATGATGAAAATTGAAAGGAATGTTTTATTATTAATTAATCTTTGTATTATATTTAATTTGAAATATAATATCTTAGATTTGAATAGAGTCTTGATTCCTAATAAACTCTTGTTTTCATGTTTGTAGGATCTTGTTCTCATGCATAAATAATTATGTCAAGATATGAAAATCCAAATACTTGGAATATTGAGAGAGGAAGCCATAACGGCTGGAAGAGGATCTTTACGCAGCTGCTGGAGTTTTGCTTTGAACATGCACGATGTTCAGAGTTGGAGATAATTTTCGTACTGAAGAATTTGAGTGATCGACTCACGTTTATGTCGTGTTGCTGAATGGTGTTGAAAATGCGTGCAGAACAATACTGACGCAGAGTGTTGATCGAAGAGTGTTCTTTTATTGTTTTTAATCAACTTTGTTTTATGCATCTTGTGTTTTAGTTTCGTTTATTTTGATGCACTAGAAAAGTGCACCGTGCGTTGCACGTGAACAATATATAAATGAAAATATATGAATGAAATTTTGATCATATTTAAATGAATTAAAATATGGCCAGTAGCATTTATCAATTGAAACAAAACAAACCACAAAAAATAAAAATAATTACTGATACCCCATGGATGAGACCATCAAGATCTGGCCCAAACCTTCGGCCCATATCTAAGGCCCACAGGTGAAGGGCACATGTCAAGCCCATGTATTCTCCTATAAATACCAGGTTTGAGCGTATGATTTTTCATTCAGTATATTGTTTTCAGCAGCACCCTTAGCTGCTCCCCCCATATATCCTCAGTCACTGACTTGAGCGTCGGAGGGGCTACGCCAGGACACCCTCCTGGCCCCCTCCTAACGATCTTATTTGTGATTTCAGGCTCAGGGTAGTTTCAAAGCCCACGTCTGAATTAGTGACGCTTGCGTGGATCGGACCCTAAATTTCCCGTGAGTATCACTTGGCGCCGTCTGTGGGAACAATCTGAGTTGAGACGTAGAGATGGTAGGCAGGAGAGGAAGAAGAAGAGTTAACTCAGCGTCATCGCGTCCTCAGAGGGGACCCGAACCGTCTCATGTTGAGGCGAGGCAGGAACAACCTCGTCAAGAGACAAGAACTGAGCAGCCCCGTCACGAGACGAGGGTTGAGCAAACCCGTCCTAATGAGAACGTGGGAAACTTGACCTTGGAACAGTTGGGCCAATTCATCGCCCGTACAGTAGATGAGGCCATGAGGAGGAACCAAGAGTCTATGAGTGCTGGGGAACGGGCCCATCGTCAGGAGCGTGAGGAAAATGTTGAAGTCCACCAGAGCAGGGTTGAAGAGACGCAACCACCTCAGAGTGGAGAAATTAGTGAGATGGGGGAGATGTGGAAGGAGATACAGAGATTGAGGGAGCAGGTGGGAGGCAGGACGCCGGTACCCAAGAGAGGAAGCCCTTTTTCACTAGCCATCTTGGAGGAAGGGCTCCCTCCGAATTTCCGACAATCAAACGTTGGAGAGTATGACGGACATACAGACCCTGAGGAACACTTGGGGAGATTTGAGAATGCGGCTCTGTTGCACCAATATTCGGACGGAGTCAGGTGCAGGGTGTTTCTGGGCACGTTGGTGAGGTCAGCCCAGCAATGGTTTAATACCCTGCAGCCCAACTCCATACAGTCGTTCGAGGATTTCTCTGCAGCCTTCTTGCACCGATTTGCCAGCAGCAAGAGGCATCAAAAGAACTATTTGAGTCTATTTGTGATGAAACAACAAGAGGCTGAAACATTGCGGGACTTTGTCCAGCGCTTCAACACTGCAGCACTAGAAATACCAGCGGCTACCCCGGACATCATTATAAGCGCCTTTACCCAAGGGCTGAGGGGGGGGAGAATTCTTCAAATCGCTGGTCAAGAAGCCTCCGTCGAGCTATGATGACTTGGTAGTCAAGAAACAGGAGTCACAAAGGAAAGGATCTCAACAATGCTCAGTCTAGAGGCGCCAAGTGGATAGTGCCGCGCGGTACACCTCTGGGTCACTGCATCCACTACAAGACAGACGTGGACCTAAAATGTCCCGGACCACCGAAGCCCTCCCGACCCGTCGGCCACTGTGTACTCTCGGTGTCCATGCGTCCACAAGACAGGGCTGAGCGGCCCCAAGATATAGCTTATCTCGAAAGAGATACAGCTCAACAGTAAAGGCTATCTCGAAGGAGGTACGGCTCAACATGAAATGCAACGTGCAGTAATAAACGTGACATAATAGCATGCATCATATGACATATATCAATGCACCACATAATCATGCAACACATATAAGAATGTATACTCAACCAGGATATCTCGGATAGTACTTTCGTACCTCTATCACAGCAAATCCTAATCCACTGGAACAACCAGACAACAGGTCTAATCCAAGCCTATTCATCAAAAGCATACCCAATGAACAATACTACCATGCTCGGCTAGCAAAACCAGTACTCCCTATTACTACCAAAGGTTTAGGGTTTACCTTCGTCCGCCGACAGCCCTTTGATGTCGATTGCCTCGAAACTCCGGCGCTGCTATGCTACCAATCCCGGCAGCTCTTGGCTATCGCTCGAACAACAACTAGCCCTAGAATCCTTCCAAAACTCTCAAAGAGGAGACTTAACTCAAGGAATGGCAAGTCACAAATGAGAAATCCGAGCACTATTTATAGGCCATGTTCGGATCCTCCGAACACCACTTCGGAACGTCCGAACGCTACGTGTCCATTGGCTCTTGACAGCTCATGATCGGATCCTCCGATCATACACTTCGGACCGTCCGAACATGCACGTGTCCAGCTGCTCTTGACACCTCATGATCGGATCCACCGAACTCACTTCGGACCTTCCGAACTCTTCGGTGCTTCTGAACCATCTTCGGACCTTCCGATCATGATTCGGTCAAAATTACACCTTAAACCTTCTTAATCACCAATAATCCGTTAATTACCCAATTTGGAATTCGGGCTACTACATGTTAGCTCGGGCGGAGAAATACGTAAACTTGGAGGATGCTCAACGATACAGGAGGATGGAAAACCGGCCCGGAGGAAGTAGGGTGGAGGGAGCCGAGAGATGTGGAAAGAAGAGGGGTGCAGGGGAAAGAGATGAGGACAGAACCAAAGGTAGAGGACAATTCTCATCACATGTTCCTCTGAATAGAAGTCGGGATAAGGTGATGGAAGTGAGGGAGTCAGGGGGGAGGGGGGAGAAGTCGCAGAGGGTTGAGAGCAATGCTCGACCTCCGTCGCAGGGTAGACAAGAAGGATCCTCGTCCAGGAGTGAACTGAGATCTCGCCCATCTTCTAGGCGGGGTCGAGGCCCTCTATGGATACATCAGAGGATCGAAGAGCCGAGAAGAGAAGGGCGGGGTCAGGATGCTCCTCGGGAACCTGTCGAACCGAGGAGGAGAGCAGATGGAGATAACCACCCCACAAGAGGGATGATTCATATGATCTCGGGGGGTGCTACTGATGGGGATTCCGGGCGAGCGCGGAAGGCCCATGGGAGGAGGTTGGAGAATTTTGAAATATCGAGGAGTGCGAACTTACCCCAGGATCCTGTCATCAGTTTTGGACCGGATGACCTCCGAGGCGTTGTGGCTCCCCATAACGATGCCTTGGTGGTGACAGCCACCGTTGCCAATTACGATGTGGCACGAATTTTTATTGATAATGGAAGCTCTGTTAATATCCTGTTCAAGAGCACCATGGATCAGATGAAGGTGGAGGGATTTGAGTTCGAGCCGATCTCCACTCCTCTATATGGATTTGCAGGACATGCCATCCCGCCGCTCGGTCAAATTGTCCTTCCTCTATCTTTGGGACATGAGCCTCGGCGGGTAACGAAGATGACAACCTTTACTGTGGTGGACACCCCATCCGCTTACAATGGAATTCTGGGGCGACCAGCCCTCAAGGATTTCAGAGCTGTAGCGTCCACCTATCATCAGAAGTTGAAGTTTCCTGTGGGGAGGGAGGTTGGAGTCTTATGTGGGGACCAGAAAGTCGCTCGTCGATGTTATGAGGGGATAGTGAAAGAAGAGGGGAAGAGGGCACGTGTGGAGGTCAATATGATTAGAAGGGGACGAAGCGGGTTGCCCGTGGTAAGGAGGGAGGTTCATGAGGTGATGGATGAGAAGCCGGAGATCGTGACATTGGGGCCTGACCAGAAAACTCTAAGAATAGCCCCTGACCTTGACCCAGAGGTAAGGGAAAAACTTATTACTTGTTTACAAGCTAATCTCAACAGGTTCGCTTGGTCTGCCCAAGAGCTCACAGGGACGAGTCCAGAGGTAGCAGAACATCGGTTAAACATCTTACCGAATTCCCGTCCCGTGAAACAGAAGAAAAGACACTTCGGGCCCGAGAAAGATATAGTTATAAAAAAGGAGGTGGGAGAGTTGCTCAGTGCCGGGCACATTCGAGAGGTACAATTTCCTACTTGGCTCTCGAATGTCGTTCTTGTTCCGAAAATTTCAGGAAAATGGAGGATGTGTGTGGACTTCAGATATCTCAACAAGGCATGTCCTAAAGATTGTTATCCCTTGCCGCGAATAGATCAGTTGGTGGACTCCACAGCTGGACATCAGTATTTGTGCATGCTGGACGCTTATCAGGGGTACCATCAAATCCCCTTGGCAGTGGAGGATCAAGATAAAGTAAGTTTCATCACCTCGGAAGGAACTTTCTGTTACGTGGTCATGCCCTTCGGACTCAAAAATGCCGGAGCCACGTATCAGCGGTTGATGGATAAAGTCTTTTCTAAGCAGGTGGGGAGGAATGTGGAAGTGTATGTGGATGACATCATGGTAAAGTCTAAGGATTCGACCCTGCTCATACCTGACTTAGTGGAGACATTTTCCACCCTCAGGTCCTATGGGCTGAAGCTGAACCCTCAAAAGTGTATATTTGGGGTGAAGAGTGGGAAGTTTCTGGGCTATATGGTGACAGAGAGGGGGATTGAGGCTAACCCCGAGAAAGTTCAAGCCATCCAGGGTATGGTCTCCCCTCGGGGGCCCAAAGATGTTCAGCAGTTGACAGGGAGGATTGCTGCGCTGGCACGTTTTATCTCGAGGTCCGCCCACAGGAGCTTACCTTTCTTCCGGACCTTGCGAAAAGCAAAAAAATTTGAATGGGGGCCGGATTGTGAGAAGGCTTTCACAGAATTGAAGGAGTACCTGGCCGGGCTTCCCGTCCTAGCCAAACCGACAACGGGTGAGCCTTTATGGGTATATTTATCTGCCACTGAAGGGGCTGTGAGTTCAGTCCTTGTTAAGCTGGATGGATCAGTTCAGCAGCCGGTGTACTATGTTTCGCATGCACTCAAAGGGGCAGAGATCCGATACTCCGAGTTGGAAAAATTGGCTTTGGCTTTGGTAATGACAGCCTGACGCTTGAGGCCTTACTTCTTATCTCATCCGATTGTGGTGCTCACCAACAGTCCATTGGGCAGAATCCTCACTCATTCTGATATATCCGGCCGCTTGGTTAAGTGGACTACGGAGTTGGGAGAATATGACATTCAGTATGAGCCGAGAACAGCTATTAAAGCACAGGCCTTAGCCGATTTTCTGGCTGAGACTGTTCATCAAGAGAATGAAGACCCTTGGAAGGTGTATGTGGATGGTTCATCGTCGAAGGATGGAAGTGGAGTGGGAGTAGTACTAATTTCACCAGCTGGGGAGGAAGTGAAGTTGGCTGTAAGGTTGGACTTTCGAGCCTCCAATAATGAGGCAGAGTATGAGGCTGTGCTGGCCGGACTTCGAGCAGCCAGAAATGTGGGAGCTACCCGAGTACTTATTTTTTCTGACTCGCAGTTGGTAGCACAACAGATGAAGGGGATGTATGATGTGAAAGATGAGAAACTTATTGAGTATGCTCGAGAAGTAGACAGAGTTAGAGAGAAATTCACGGAGATTACATTTGAACAGATCCCCAGGAAAGAAAATAAAAAGGCGGACGCTCTAGCCAAAATGGCTGGAACAATGGGAAGTTGGAAGAATAGAGATGTGGTATTTCAAATCGAATTCGCACCTCACACGAGTTCACCTGCAGTTGAGCAAGAAGAAGAGGATAGGAGGACTGGCATAATTGATTACCTGAAAGAGGGAAAACTTCCTGCTGACCCCAGAGAGGCTCGTAAGTTGAAGACAAAATGTGCACGCTATGTAATGGTGGGGGACGTGTTGTTTAGAACGTCTTTTGCAGGACCGCTTCTTCAGGTGTTTGAGTTACCAAGAGGCTGATTATGTGCTTCGAGAAGTTCACGAGGGGTGTTGTGGAAATCATTTGGGAGCTTATGCATTGGCAAGGAAGGTGCTCCTCGCCGGTTATTCTTGGCCCTCAGTGCTGCATGATGCTCAAGAGTTGGTAATGTCTTGTGATAGTTGTCAACGTCATGCGCGGTTGAGTCACCGACCGGCCGCGATGATGAAGGCTGTCACGGCCGCCTGTCCTTTTGACCAGTGGGGAATGGATATCGTGGGACCATTTCCTATAGCTCCGGCTCAGAAAAAATTCCTACTGGTAGCAGTTGATTATTTTTCAAAGTGGGTGGAAGCAGAGCCTTTGGCCAGAATCACTGAGAACGACGTCCTGAAATTCTTGTGGCAGAGTATAGTATGCAGGTACGGGGTACCTAGGAGGCTGATATCCGATAATGGGAGACAGTTCCAAGGGGCCAAAATCGAAGCTTGGTGTAAGGAGATGAAGATCCAACAAGTCTTTACCTCTGTAGCTTACCCGCAGAGTAATGGCCAGGTGGAGGTGACTAATCGGACGCTGGTACAGGGTCTGAAAGTTCGACTGGGCAAAGCTAAAGGCAATTGGGTGGATGAGCTACCAAGTGTCTTATGGGCATACCGAACCACTCCGAGAGAAGGAACCAAAGAAACTCCTTTCGGTTTGGTTTATGGTACTGAAGCAGTGCTCCCGGCTGAGATCGGGTTGGAATCGGCAAGGGTGATGTTTTATGACGAGGACAATGGTGCGAGACGCGCTACTGACCTTGATCTGTTGGAGGGAAAGAGAGAATCTGCCAGCATTCAACTGGAAGCTTATAAGAACCGCATTGCACAGTCTTATAATCGGAGAGTCGTGCAGAGAAACTTTCAAGTGGGTGACTTGGTCCTAAGGAAGGTGCAAGAAGAACAGAGGGGAAAACTGGACCCAAAGTGGGAGGGTCCCTTCAAGGTGGTCGAGAGACTGAGCTCTGGAGCCTATTACTTAGAGAATACGCAAGGCAAAGCTTTGAAGAGGCCTTGGAATGCTTATCACCTCAGAAAATATTATTCTTGATTCTGTCATTGATGTATTTTATTTCCTAAATTTTCCTATGTAATCTATTGGGATTCAATAAAATCAAGTTCTTCCCTTTAGTTCATGAATGTTGTTATATTATGAGAGTGATAAAATAATTCTATTTTCCTACTAAGGCATCGCCTAGTAGAGGAGCAGCGTGAATAATTTTTATTTTCCTACTAAGGCATCGCCTAGTAGAGGAGTTAGAGGGTGAGGGTGTGGATTTTTATTTTCCTACTAAGGCATCGCCTAGTAGAGGAGTTAGAGGGTGATGGTGTTGATTTTTATTTTCCTGCTAAGATGTCACCTAGCAGAGGAGTCAGAGGGTGAGGGTGTAGATTTTTATTTTCCTACTAAGGCATCGCCTAGTAGAGGAGTTAGAGGGTGAGGGTGTTGATTTTTATTTTCCTGCTAAGGTGTCACCTAGCAGAGGAGTTAGAGGGTGAGGGTGTGGATTTTTATTTTCCTCCTAAGGCATCGCCTAGTAGAGGAGTTAGAGGGTGAGGGTGTTGGTTTTTATTTTCCTGCTAAGGTGTCACCTGGCGGAGGAGTTAGAGTGTGTTGATTTTATTTTCCTGCTCAGGTGTCACCTAGCAGAGGAGTTAGAGTGTGGTGACGTTAAAATTTTATTTTCCTGCTAAGGTGTCACCTAGCAGAGGAGTTAAAGGGTGAGGGTGTGGATTTTTATTTTCCTACTAAGGCTTCGCCTAGTAGAGAAGTTAGAGGGTGAGGGTGTTGGTTTTTATTTTCCTGCTAAGGTGTCACCTGGCGGAGGAGTTAGAGTGTGTTGATTTTATTTTCCTGCTCAGGTGTCACCTAGCAGAGGAGTTAGAGTGTGGTGACGTTAAAATTTTATTTTCCAGCTCAGGTGTCACCTAGCAGAGGAGTTAGAGTGTGGTGACGTTAAAATTTTATTTTCCTGCTAAGGTGTCACCTAGCAGAGGAGTTAAAGGGTGAGGGTGTGGATTTTTATTTTCCTACTAAGGCTTCGCCTAGTAGAGAAGTTAGAGGGTGAGGGTGTTGATTTTTATTTTCCTGCTAAGGTGTCACCTAGCAGAGGAGTTAGAGGGTGAGGGTGTGGATTTTTATTTTCCTCCTAAGGCATCGCCTAGTAGAGGAGTTAGAGGGTGAGGGTGTTGGTTTTTATTTTCCTGCTAAGGTGTCACCTGGCGGAGGAGTTAGAGTGTGTTGATTTTATTTTCCTGCTCAGGTGTCACCTAGCAGAGGAGTTAGAGTGTGGTGACGTTAAAATTTTATTTTCCTGCTAAGGTGTCACCTAGCAGAGGAGTTAAAGGGTGAGGGTGTGGATTTTTATTTTCCTACTAAGGCTTCGCCTAGTAGAGAAGTTAGAGGGTGAGGGTGTTGGTTTTTATTTTCCTGCTAAGGTGTCACCTGGCGGAGGAGTTAGAGTGTGTTGATTTTATTTTCCTGCTCAGGTGTCACCTAGCAGAGGAGTTAGAGTGTGGTGACGTTAAAATTTTATTTTCCTGCTCAGGTGTCACCTAGCAGAGGAGTTAGAGTGTGGTGAGGTTAAAATTTTATTTTCCTGCTAAGGTGTCACCTAGCAGAGGAGTTAAAGGGTGAGGGTGTGGATTTTTATTTTCCTACTAAGGCTTCGCCTAGTAGAGAAGTTAGAGGGTGAGGGTGTTGGTTTTTATTTTCCTGCTAAGGTGTCACCTGGCGGAGGAGTTAGAGTGTGTTGATTTTATTTTCCTGCTCAGGTGTCACCTAGCAGAGGAGTTAGAGTGTGGTGACGTTAAAATTTTATTTTCCTGCTCAGGTGTTACCTAGCAGAGGAGTTAGAGTGTGGTGACGTTAAAATTTTATTTTCCTGTTGGGATGTCACTTAGCAGATGAGTTAGAGGGTGGAGATTTTATTTGCCCTAGCGGGTTAATAATATCGTATATAAACTCGGAAGAAACCCTAAATACGAATGTAAAATACTCAATGTTGCATAAAGCGAGTTCATACATGTCAAAAGTGCGCAAAAGGAAATAGCCAAATGTAAACGTCCCAAAAGTCGCATAATCCTATGGAAAATAAAACAATGCAGAAAATAACATAAATAAAGGATCTCAATCTAGGAATCGGGGGGGAGACTCGATATGAAGCTCTCGAAGTCGATAAAGTCAGTAGGGGCGCCTGGCGGAGGATAGCCCTGAGCATGGAAAAGGCCGACTGCACCCTCGAAGCCCACCCCCAGGTAGTGAAAAGCTTTCGGGCCACAGATCTCGACAAGTTCTTCGGATTTGAGAAATTCCTCTTTGAAGGAGGAAACTTCTGCAGCGTGTCGCACCTTGGCATCTTCGAGCTCAGCTTGTGAATCTTTTAAATCTGTCTTTAACTTCTGGATGTCTTTAGCTTGGTCTTTTGTCAGTCGCTGGAGCTCGTGTTTCTCTTTCAGAAGCTCTTGTTTTTCCTTCAGAAACTCGTCACCTCGAGCTTGGGACTCCGAAAGCTCCTTAGCATGTGACGCTTTCATCTCATCAATAGTAGCTTGAAGCTGTTCACGAAGAGCCATGCCCTCGCGCAAGTCTTGGCAGGCAGTAGATCGAGTGGTGTTGGCACGCTCCACCAACTCCCCTATGTACATCATGCCCTGGGTAAATAGACAAGAGTGAAAAGATGACAAGGAAATCATACTAAGTAGGACCCCGCCCCACAATGGCTGTATCTGGTGTGTATAGAGGATGTACCCCTGATGCAGGGGGAAGCTCCTCATCCGACCCTGACCCTTCTGGAGAAGAGACCGACACGACTGAGATCTCAGAAATCTTGCGCTTACCAGAATGCGGGACTGGCGGGCTAGGATCAGTGGATGCATTTTGCTTGCCAGACGGACGAGGAGACTTGGCACGGGGAGGGGGAGAGGAGGCTCGCTTTGGGGCGGAAGAGGAGGAGCCTGTCTTCTTCTTCTTCGCGGCAGTAGGGGAGCTAGCAGGCCTCTTCGCAGTAGTAGAGCAAGAATCTGTTTTCTTTTTCTCAGTAGCAGAACAGTCTCCCTTTGTGCCCATCGTGACTGCCGGAATAAGTGACTTCTGGGGTGCTGATGAGGAACCCTCGGCCTTCTTCTTGGAAAGCTCACGGAGAAATAGAGCGTTCATGACTCTAATACCTGCAAGCAGAGACAAGGAACCGAATAAGAATTTTATCAAGTAACATAATAAACAAAATAAAAAACAAGAAGTATGAAAAAATGAGAGTATCTACCAGCATTCTCCTTTAGCTTAATTTCCGCGGGACTTATCTCGGCGTGACACAGAAGATCTTCAGATAGAAGTTTGGGAATGTTAAAGCATCGATCTCCTAGTACCCTCATTATCTTCAGATACTCTGTATCTTTCTTATAAATCTTGGAAAATTTTGGTTTAGTGAAAGAAGGGCACCAATCGGTAGAGCAAGTCAATTCCTCGGGTGGCTGTACGAAGAAAAAGTATTTTTTCCAGTCTTTCACATGACTGGGAGCCCCATCGAAAAGTTTGTGGCTAGACCGGGAGGTTACATAAAAAGGTCCATCTTTTGATCTGGACAGAACTAAGAAGTAAGAGAAGGTGGTGCAATTTAAAGGGAGATCTAAGGCCCTGAATAACACGGCGAAGCAACTTATTAAACGGAAAGCATTGGGCGTGAGTAAACCTAAATGCACTTTGTAGTACTTGCTTAATTCTTGGAAGAATTCGCACAAAGGGAAACGGAGACCTGCATCAAAGTGATGCTGAAAGTAGGTATAATAACCCTTAGGGGCTAGATAGGGCCGGTCCTCTGGGCTAGGAATGATAATCGGGTGGGAGGAAGGAATGTGCCATAAAGTTCTAAGTTTTGGTTCGCTACCGGAAGGGATGTGGGATGACAGATGACCATACCACAAGTTGTCTGCGTTAGATATGTTCATCTGTTGGGTCACGTGACGAACTTCCTTACCCGGACGACTATGAGTGGTGACTTCCTCCTCAGGAGGATCAATGGTAAAATCAGGATCGGCTAGGGAAATCTTACCCTGGCTAGACTCGCTGGACTTGCTAAACCTGCTGGACTCGCTAGACTCGCTAAACCTCTCAGAACCACTCGAAGAACTAGACTCGGAATCGGAATCTGAAGAAGACATAGGTGCTAAGGATAATTAAACAGGTAAAGGGGAGAACTGACCCGGGAGAGGCGTGACAGAATACTCGAAAAGTCGCAAGGATGAGCCGGAGGTGAGCAAGTACGGTGCACGCTCGTGCGAGGCAATCGGGCGAGCGTGCAAGCGGGGCGCTCGGGTGAGCGTGCAGGCGAGGCGCTGGCGTCTGGGCGAGCGTGCAGGGGCGCTCGGGCGAGCGTGCAAGCAGGGAGGGGCGAGCTCGGGCGAGCGTGCAGGCGGGCTCGGGCGAGCGTGCAAGCAGGGCGAGCGGCGAGCGTAGCTGCGGCACTAGGCGAGCGCGCGAGGGGCGAGCTGCGCGTGGGGCAGGGCGCTCGGCTAGGGCAGGGCGAGCGTGGGCGAGCGGCGAGCGTGGCTGCGGCACTGGGCGAGCGCGCGAGGGGCGAGCTGCGCGTGGGGCAGGGCGCTCGGCTAGGGCAGGGCGAGCGTGGCTGCGGCACTGGGCGAGCGCGCGGCTGGGGCGAGCGTGGCGCTAGGCTGCGGGGCGCGCTGGCACGGGCGAGCTTGTGCAGTGAGGGAGGTGGCTGCGCGCTGGGCGAGGTGCTGGCAAAGGGGCGAGCGTGAGTGGCAGGGGCGAACGGGCGAGCGGCGAGCGTTAGTGCAGGGGCGAGCGTGCGCGGGGGGTAGGGCGTAGGCGACGCTCGGCGAGGTGGTGGTCGGTTGTGGGAGGGATGAGGTGTAAACGAAGGAGGATTATAGAATGTATCGTAGGGGTAATTCAGAGGGAGAAGTGAGAATGAAATGGGGAAGGAGTCTATATTTATAGGGAGAGCCCGAATCTTTCTTTTCAAGGCAGGATTCTGATTTGATTTCCTCCCATCCAGGAGAAGATTACGACTCGGGAGGGGGAGACTGGTGATATCCCATGGATGAGACCATCAAGATCTGGCCCAAACCCTCGGCCCATATCTAAGGCCCACAGGTGAAGGGCCCATGTCAAGCCCATGTATTCTCCTATAAATACCAGGTTTGAGCGTATGATTTTTCATTCAGTATATTGTTTTCAGCAGCACCCTTAGCTGCTCCCCCCATATATCCTCAGTCACTGACTTGAGCGTCGGAGGGGCTACACCAGGACACCCTCCTGGCCCCCTCCTAACGATCTTATTTGTGATTTCAGGCTCAGGGTAGTTTCAAAGCCCACGTCTGAATTAGTGACGCTTGCGTGGATCGGACCCTAAATTTTCCGTGAGTATCAATTACCATAGACGGTATATGAATCGGAAAAGTTATCTTATCGACATGACACATTTTTCAATATGCTTCTTGGTTGATTTTGACAACTCAACAACTCTTTGTCTTAGTTTTTATAATATGCGTATAATTATTTTGCTATACTCAACAATTATATGATCATCTTTAACACTTATTATGTTATTTAGAATCCTAATCGAGGATCTGACATGTTTGTAGTTTGTTTCTCTATCACGACATTTTTTTGGTTTTCTACATTATTTTTATCTGGTAATATTATATTTCGACTACTGTTTTTATTTTGTTGAATGATTTTTTAGTTTATGACAATCATTAACTGTAACTCCTAAGAAAAAATTATTTTAGTCATGATAGGTTTTCATTTGTGAGTAAAAGTATGTGTAGCACCAAGCGCTTGCCGTTTTACTAAAAGTTATAGCTAGTAGTAATTGTGCAACTCAAATCTTTTAAACCGCACAGCAGCTCAAGCACCACGATTCGATCGCTCTACCAAGTAAGGACAATTATTGCACCCAACAGTATGTATAATCTATATATCCTTCAACAACATGACTAATGAATGATGTTGTAATTTCTTCAAATATCGTGATATTTGTAATATCAATTTTACGTATTTAATATCAATATTATTAACATATAGTTATAAAGTTAATAAATTTTAACAATTTTTTTTCAATCACTGTGAGAAATAATACTTGAAAATCTATTCAAAATTACTATATATTAGAACTGTGTCCTCGTTTAATTTGACGCAATTCAGGAAATTTATCTCAATAGTCATTTTTTTAGAAGCTTTGGAATAAGCGTTCATCATATCAAGTGGATAATACAGTTTCAATCTCATTTGTTGTGTCTAGAACATAATATTATATTTATTATTCATTGAAACAAAACAAATTTTCTTCTATCGAGTTTACATTTTGTTTAGAATATTTTATATTTTGTGGAACGATATACAAAAATAATTATTGTATTTTAAAAATTTTGAGAAGAGACACGAATAACATAATTAAGATATGCATGTGAGATTTGATGGGATCGTTTGTGTGTGATTTCTTGACACAAATCCAACTAAATTTCCAATAATTCCTCATAATTCGGATGTTTAGACACTGTTTGGTTCAAAAGATTGTTGGATATATCATATATGGATAACATAATATTTTATGATCATACAGTTTTGATATCATGCACACCTATCGTGCACACTTTTGTGAGCACCGATGAGGTGGCACTCACCTATTGGATGTGATGAAATATAGAAAAATTGTGCATCTAATGGGTGAGTGACACCTCATCGGTGTCTACAAAGGTGTGCACAGTAGGTGTGCAGGATATCAAAACTGTACGATCATAATCCTAAATCGAAAGTTAAACATAGATAAATTAAGAATGTGTAATAAAGTAATATTTTCTTTTATACCAAAGGACTTTTTTATCTATCAGTGAAAGATTGCATATGCTTGAATTCCTTAACCAGACATTATAACTAACACCTAACAGGTCTACCTCTCTAAATTTGTTCTAAAGTAACATATTATTAATTATGTGATTACTTTGATGATTCTTGATTAGCTTATACATGACAAGATTATTGTTTTAATCGAAAGTTGGAATAATTAAATACTTTCTTTAGCCTTTCATCATATGCTTAATTGTCCATTAGGTGATGTAGTTGAAATTGCTCCTCTGACCACTCAATTGTAAATATGGTCATTTTCTTGTGATCGTCGTCTATCAGATCATGCCCCGAGCTCCAAAACCACAAGTTACGTATGAAAATTTAATATTTTGAATACACTGAAAAAACTATTTTGCCATTATCCAAAACACCCATCTCAGATTTTTATCAGAACCAGCCAGGTTTATTCACAACACCGTCAGGAATTGTTCTGAACTTGCTAAAAAAATTGTCCACTGACTTGAACAGTGAAAGTGCTAAGCGTTTGAACAGCCGAAATGAAACTCGCGGACCTTCATTTTTCCGTTAAGTGCGAGAGCGAGCATATGATATTCCTCCACGTACCAGAGTTCGGACACAGTTGCCTGAAATTATCAGGATCAAGAAAGTGCATGAGGTAGTAAACATATAAGCGCTGTAGTGACGGGTGCAGAAAATTACAGAGAATTTACACCAGAAGAATGGTAACACTGACACGCATGAGAAAAGATTCTAGTAAACAATCGAGCAGTCTCTTGAAAAGTTGAAGAATTTACACTGTACTGCATTGTTGGATAATCAGTTTGGGAAGCAAACTTCAAACCAGTGGAATTCATAGTTTGAACATTGAGACGAATGTTTGGCTCTAGTTTATGATGGTAGTGATGCTATATCCGAGCGGGATGTAAAAGAAAAGATCGAGCATGTTTGAGGAACTCGTGTACGCCAATGTAGGTGCAATTTTAGCACTTGTAAAAAAAATAATCCACTTGACTCCGGGGCCCAGGTACACAGACAGATGGTTTCAAACTCACTGGGGTACTACAAGCGTAAAGAGTTTGGCATTCAATGTTTGGCTAGATATCTACTGGTATGATCCTGGAATTACAAATGCAAGCACAAGAATGCTGGGGATGATCATGATACTCTACCGCATAGAAAATCGAATGTGATACAGCAATTCAACAAGTTATAATCATGGATCAAGGGCTTCATCTACACCAGCGAAAAACAACTGAATTAGGACAGCCACACACATATGTTTAATGTGCTCGATGCCGGAGTCATGACAACTTCTATGAATCATTCTTGATCAATACTCTGATGCATGGTGACCAGAACAGAATGCTGAGGATGAACTTCAATTAAAATCAAATAGATGGTTCAATCACAAAAGAGAAAGCTACCTTCATTCCCCGAATTTTGTTGTTTACTCTGTTTACAAGCTCGTGGAAAATTTGGATTCCGGAAACTTTTTGTCCCTCCTAAACAGAAGAATAATCAACAAAAATGGAAATATGCAAATCATGATAATGAAGTGTGATGTCCTAATTGTTTGGCTTTGTACTATCAAATGCATTATATTCAAGATTAAAACAAGTAATAAAAAGTAAGAATTTCCACTGCATTTTATCAAAAGTTACTTTATTATAGATACCTCTGGCAAATTGTTGGGGGGCCCTAGAAGCCTCGCGAATGACGTATGAAGCATCACCTCATTATACTGCAGCCGAATATAAAGAGAGATTAAAAATACCAATGAAGTTACTACGCATGATTTGAGTGACTCGGATCAAAATATCTTCACAATAGACTCCAACTAGTTTAGGATTAACATTGGCATGTAACAATGACGAAGAAACTAAATGCTAGTAGGATTAGAACTGCAAAGCTGGTCTACATATTGGAAAACTCATAGGTCTAATAAATCCAAAGAAAAAAAAAATCATAGGTCTTACAACTTCAAATTGGACATAACACCATGCCACTTACCTTTCTCAATTCAAATTATTCTAGCATCAGATTGCTTCAGTGCTCAAGACACCATATTCTTGGATAATAAGACAAACATTTTACAAATACAGTAACATGGCAAAGCAGGTCTATCTGGTTCTTACTAGCTGCTTCTCTGGAGCACGTGGCAGAGCAGTTTTTAGTTTAGTACGAATTGTTACAGGATCTGTTCCAGAGATCACCTGAGCATGATAAGCATGTGTTTGAAACCATTAGCGAGAATAGCGTATGAAAAACCAACTATGTAATTGTTTTGAATTTCGAATGACAGTGTACTGAAATAGTTTAGCAAATGCAATCAAATGTTCATGATTGGATAAGTAAAACATGAAACCAATAAATCTTCTCGATCATAAATCAGCATCTGATTAGTGGGAAAAAAATGTCACAACATAAAATCCGTTTCTCTCCAGAGAATATATTGAGATTTGAGAAAGAGATTAATAAGGCAACCTGCCAACAACCTAGTAGCACACCAGTAGAGGTCAAAACCACACGATCTAGGAAAATATTTAAAGGGCATATGGTCTCTGTGACAGTTTTTATGGCACTTGCTTCAACTTCAATCTGGAAATTAAATAATAGTCATTGCAACGGAGAAATTTTACAAATGGGAAAGTGAGGAAACCAAAGGACAGAGGCAATCATCATAATTACCTCGGTTTCTGTGGCGGGTACCGGAGATATGTGATGTGAAGCATGAAACATACTAAAGTGGTACATACTAGAGTTCTGAAACCAAATTGCTAACCAAGAGGTGTATTAATATCACGAAAAGTAATACCCTTAAAGTATTGTGCCAAAAGTAGCTACAGAGTTGCTGGTTTAGTCCCGTGTGCCCAACACCAAGCATAAAATGAAAATATTCATGTCAAGTTATATGACTGATATGTCTCACCTTTGCCAAAGTACGGCAGTAATATATTCTTCACGGCTTCCCTACAGGATAATCAAGCCATCATATGATGGGAAAAGGAAATAAAAAAATGATATTCCACATATATTCCAAAAAAACATTACACTACATATATCAGTCAAATGCATGATAGAAGTCATTGTTATCAAAGCATCAGAGTCATGGATAAAGATTAATTGATGTATCAACTAAATTTAGAATTTGTAATGTTCCAACAAGCTTTTGCTTTTGGGATCAGTATTCGAGTCTTACACTAGATGTTCGACACGTCTCTTGTTCGCAGTAGGTTCAAAGATAAGTCCCGATAAGCTAATTTTTTTGGGTATCAAATGACAGGGAGACCTTTCAAGGTGACTTCATAGCATCTAAAAATAGCCTCTTTGCTCAAGGCAATTGGCTTATAGATTCCAATGCCAATTTGCACCTTGATTTGCTAATTGGTCTTCCCGTGTTCAAGAAAATATTACATGCTGTGCCATATGAGAGAGACCAGGTCCACAGTCCAAGTACAGTTTTCATTGCATATTCACTGCTCACATATGGTTTCAATTGAATATCTAGTATACTTTAAAGATGATCACCAAATAGAACTATGATACAATTCACTCACGATATTGGAATAGAGTATTCAGGATTTAGATGCAGAACATTTGCTCGCACTGGAGGGTTTGCGGCCTACACAAAAGAAAACTATTGGTTATTCGATTTGAATAGATGAGTCGGAGTTTTAAAGTTTTAAGGCTCGTTAATTTTCAAGTTGTGTTGAATCGGTCATTGAGCTAATTTTATATCAGATCTGAGTCATCATCAAATACATCTAAGGACGTGCTTAATTGTACCATAGAGAGAATGCTAAGTTAATTTTTTTAACGTTAAAAGACAATTACATATTACAACTGATTTTATTTTTTGAGAATGAATGTCTTTACATTCAGGTGTCATAGTTTTTCATCAATATGTATTATATGGTATATATTCAACATAATAATGATGATGGTGAAAAGTTCATTAATTTTGCTCCAAGCTTTCCAACGATCATGTAAAAAAGTTTGAGCTGAAGTTGAATAATTAATGAGCTTGTTCAGCTCATACCACACACTTAAGTTTGAGGAGTTCCGAATAAATATACGAAAATGCCTTCTGGTTAGTATTTCATATTTACCTTAAGAACTGCCGTCACAATTCCATCCTTCAATGTAAAAATATCTGACAGTGATAAAGACTGAGAAGTTTCTCCTTGTCGAAGAAAAACGGCTCCATTCTCATCCAGATCTTTCGCCATCTTTGCATATAATATTGATCTCTGCTCAGCATATGAAATTGAAGATTGTGCTGCAGATTAAAGAGGCACTTATAACAATTTATTTTAAAGTTCATTGTTCTATCATATGAGGCATACGGAAGACCAGGACATCAACTATTCGGAAGACTGATCTATTGACATAAAACAACGAACCATAATAAACAATTCAGCATGTATGAAGATCCAAATATTCAATTCATTACCGATTATCGTCCTGACTACAAGACTGATCTATTGACATAAAACAATGAGCACAATAAAAAATTTCAGCATGTAAGAAGTTCTGAATACTCAATGCATACTCGATCATCATCCTGACTGTTCCTAACTTTCAACAAAAGCAACTTTACCTACAAAAGTGCTGCATTAGATTATATAAACCCTGTTCCAAGACTGAAGTTTACTTCAACTAAAATGAAATCAAATAAAACTTCAACATATCCTAATTCCACGACTTCAACTGCTGCCCAAAATAAGTTAGCAGTCAAACAAACTACTAAATAAAACTACTGTCACCAAAAAGTCACCTTCTTCACACGACCCTTTAAAGACAATAACGTAAAACATTTAAATTCCAACCCTCCACCTGATTTCATAAGAAACCAAAGTTGATTCAACCGCAATCTACATGAAGATTCAGGCAATATTGATGGAGCAACAAAAACTGAAATTCGATGGAACCAAGAACCTTATTACCTGAAATGGCGGGCCGATTAGGATTAATGCCATCATGAGATGAAGAATTGCGGAGCGCCATTTGGAAGAAAAAGTAGAAAGTAAACGCTGAAATGAACCAAATTATAGTAATCTTTGGTGAGCAAGAACCACAGTAATTAATTACCCTCCTGCTCATCATCTAATGGAAGGATTATCACCAAATGCCCACATCTAATTTACGTTAATTGTGGAACTAAAATCAATTTTGACTTCTGAGGGAGTGAAAGTTTCAGTTTTTCTCCAGGAACTGATTCGCACCTCGAAGAAGCTTCGGTCAGTCGAGCTATGGGAACCGTTTCAGGTCACCAAGTGTCGATATGGACCGGGTTTAGGATCGATTCAAATTATGCAAATATAACTTCAAACCGAACCGGGTTTCACGTTGGGTTTAGGAGTGTAGGTCGATGCATATCAAATCTAAAATATTTTATTATTTTTCTATGTACATACTGTTAGCCAAGATCGAGAAGATCGGATCACAAAAATTAGTTTCTTGTGATTTCAATCTTCTCTTCCTCACAGGATCGATTGTTCTACGTATTTTAACACGAATTAATTAATTACAACACACATGAATTTAGAGATTACCCTTGAAGCGTGTTAACGATCTTCCTCTGCATTGGATCTGCGCTCCAAACCTCCAAGCCTTCTCTGGTGTTCTCTCAAAATCTAAATGTAGGATTGTGTTGTGGTCACAAGTTACAATATCACATATATATAAGATATATTTGTGATATCTTGTAACAAAAAGATAACTAGAATATCTTTTAAAATATAAATTTAAATGGACAGAATATATTATACCATATCTAGAAGATTAGCTGATAAACTTCCATGTATAATTCTGTCTAGATAATTTTATCCCACATATACCATAAATTATAACTCATATAATTTATCCGAGTTTATATTAGAGCCACCAAAGGGACCTGATCGGATTCAATTAAATTAAGCTCCAATAAATTAATTTGATCCAATCAACTCATGATTTATCAAAATAATTTATTAATCTTATTCTATTCCACTAAAAGGATAAGACTGCACTCTCAAATTAATTGATATTACTGAAGCACAAAATCAATAATAATATCCTCTAATTTATCGACCCAACATATCACCTCTGTCGATCAATTAGAACATCTAAAACAGTGTATCATGACCATATAACCCATATTAGATATTCATAGCTTCTCAACCCTAATCTTCTCTTTGGCAGTCCCATGTGATCACATCACATAATTAATTCAACAAGAATGTTGAACTACTGAGCTCAGATTTTACTGTCTTTTAGAAGAACTTGTGAGTTTATGATCATACATATTGACTAGGTGACAGATTCCATATTACGAATATATGTTCTTTGTTATTTCACTTTGATTCCCAAAACATCGAGATATTGACCAATGGTTTGGTCTCACTCATTGATGTATCAAAGAACTTCAAGTTAGTAATCAAAGTTCATTATCCGCTCAGGATTAAGGTGTTATGTACGACAATCAAGTGATTTTGAATTAGTATGGTCAAATCAAATTCAAATCTCACATGGTCCAGTCCAATACAACAAAATGTATCCTCAATTTTATTACCAAACCAAATATAGGCTTCAATAAAATTGGGACGATCTTATCAAAATAATTTGTCCTTATTTATTTACCGATCGTGGACAATAAAACTTTGGATTGAATTATAATTTGAATCTTTCCGTGTTTAACGACTTAAACACTCAATTTATAATAATACAACAATCCAATGGACATATGCATTGCTCAAAATAAATTTATTTAAACAAATAAATAAATGAATATTATTTTAATTTCAAAATGGCATCAACATATAACAAAAGTACTCAATGGGCATCATACTATCGAACATTTTCCTCCCACTTGCCCTAGAGTAAATGAGTCATGTCTAGTACACCCATATTTTGAATATGTTCCTCAAAAGCTCTAGCAGGTAAGCTTTTGGTGAAAGGATCAGAAAGATTTTCAGCAGATGCTATCTTGCACACTGTCACGTCTCCTCGTTGAACAATATCCCTCACTAGGTGATATTTTCGTTCAATGTGTTTTCCACGCTGATGGTTTCTTGGTTCTTTTGCATTTGCCACTGCACCACTGTTATCACAATATAAAGTAATGACATTTGATGTAGCAGGAATAACCTCAAGGCTTAGCAAAAACTTTTTCAGCCAAACGGCTTCTTTTGATGCTTCACAAGCCGCTACATACTCCGCTTCCATTGTGGAATCAGCAATACATGATTGCTTGATACTCCTCCGAACAACGGCACCACCACCCAATGTGAATACAGATCCCGATGTGGATTTACGAGAATCTCTATCAGCTTGAAAATCAGAATCAGTATAACCCACAGGTGCCAACTCTGAAGCCGAGTAAACCAACATATACCCTCTAGTTCTACGAAGATACTTGAGAATATGCTTTACAGCAATCCAGTGCTCTGGTCCTGGGTTTGACTGATATCTACTAACAATCCCAACAGCATAACAAATATCTGGTCGAGTGCATAGCATAGCATACATAAGACTTCCTACAGCCGAAGCATAGGGAACTCTCTTCATATATTCCACTTCACTTGGATTCTTGGGATTGTGGTCCTTTGACAAGTGAATTCCATGTCTAAAAGGTGTTTGACCTTTCTTGGAATTTTGCATTGCATACCTCACCAATATTTTATCAATATATGAAGATTGAGATAAAGCAATCCGTTTGTTCTTCTTATCCCGAAGGATTTGGATACCTAGAACATAACTTGCTTCTCCCAAGTCTTTCATGTCAAACTGTTGAGACAACCAATTTTTAGCAGATGTCATCACCCCTGCATTATTCCCAATAAGTAGGATGTCATCCACATATAGCACAAGAAAAATTACCTTGTCATCCAAAATTTTCTTATAGACACAAGGCTCATCAAGATTTTGATCGAAACCATAATATTTCACAGATTGATCAAAAACGATGTTCCAAGACCTTGACGCCTGCTTAAGTCCATAAATAGACTTTTTCAGTTTGCATACTTTATGCTCTTGACCGTTGTGAATAAAATCGTCTGGTTGTACCATATAAATGGTTTCATCAAGATTTCCATTAAGAAATGCTGTCTTGACATCCATTTGCCACACCTCATAATCAAAATGAGCTGCAATGGATAAGAGAATCCGAATAGACTTTATCATAGCCACAGGTGAGAAGGTTTCATCGTAATCGATTCCTTCTCGTTGGCTAAAACCTTTGGCTACCAATCTAGCCTTAAATGTCTCTATTTTTCCGTCTATTCCTCTCTTTCTCTTGTAAACCCACCTACACCCTATAGGTCTCACACCTTCAGGAATGTCTACAAGAACCCAGACGGAGTTAGTGTACATGGATCTCATTTCTGATTCCATGGCACTCCTCCATTGGTCAGCGTCAACATCCTCCATAGCTTCTTTGTACGTGATGGGATCCTCCTCTTGTTCAATGGAAACCGCATCAAACGATTCTCCATAGAGCAAGTATCTAGAAGGTTGTCGAATGACCCTCCCACTACATCTAAGCTGTGGAGGTTCTTGGTTGATTGGAATTGATTGTCGTTGTCTTAAGTTCTCTTCTTGATCATTTCCTTCATTCTCCATTTGGATATGATGGGGTGACCGATCATTGGAACCAATGTTTTCTACCACTTCATTTGTTTGGAAACCAGGGGTTAATGGTGGTAGAAATGTGAATTCAAACTGAGTAGGTTCAGTGCGGATCTCTGGAGTATATGATTCAGTAATCTCTTCCAAAAGAACCTTACTCTTTGATTCACTCTCTTCTATGTGCTTGTCCTCTAAGAAGGTTGCATTTGTACTTACAAATACCTTCTTGTCTTGAAGACTATAGAAGTAATATCCTCTTGTTCCCTTAGGATATCCAACAAACATGCATAATTCTGATCTAGGTTCTATTTTATCCATCTTTCTCTTTAGCACATAAGCATGACATCCCCATATCCGAATATGTCTTAGATTAGGCACGCGCCCATTCCACAATTCAAGAGGTGTTTTAGATACAGACTTAGAAGGAACCATGTTCAATAAGTATATTGCAGTTTGGATAGCATATCCCCAAAAGGATGTACTGAGCTTAGAGAAACTTAGCATGGACCTAACCATGTCCAACAAAGTCCTATTTCTCCTTTCAGAGACACCATTCTGCTGAGGTGTAGCTGGTGCGCTCAATTGGGATATGATCCCATTATCTGATAAGTATGTTCTAAAGTCATTGGACAGATACTCGCCACCTCTGTCTGATCGAAGTGTTTTTATACTCTTACCTAATTGTTTTTCCACTTCATTTCTGAATTCCTTGAACTTTTCAAAAGATTCAGATTTGTGGGACATTAAGTAAACATAACCGTATCTAGAGTAATCATCAGTGAAGGTGATGAAATACTCAAATCCTCCTCTAGCTTGTACACTAATTGGTCCACATACATCAGTGTGCACTAATTCCAAAACTTCATTGGCTCTATGTCCTTTAGATTTAAAAGACCTCTTAGTCATCTTGCCTTCCAAACAAGATTCACATACAGGCAAGGATTCCACCTTTAAATTACTTAAAGGACCATCCTTTACCAACCGTTGAATTCTATTAAGGTTGATATGACCAAGTCTCAAGTGCCACAAATAAGTTTCATTAGTGGGAGACAATTTAATTCGTTTGTTGGATTCAATGTGATGCAAAGAGCTGTCATCTTATTTTAAGACATATAAATCGTTATTCAAATATCCCTTGCAAATAAGGGCTTTATTCAAGGTAATATCAACCACCATTTGTGAAAAATGGACATAATATCCTTGTCTAAACAATAAAGCAACAAAAATCAAATTTCTAGTAATCTTCGGAACATAATAACAATGTCTTAAAACCAAATGTTTATTATTCGAAAAATAAAGATAAACAATTCCAACAGCTTTTGCAGACACCACAGCCCCTGTGCCAACTCTTAGAGTATGTTCCCCTTCATTGAGGCTTCTGGTTACTTGGAACCCCTGCAAAGTATTGCATATATGATTAGTGGCTCCAGAATCTACAATCCAAGTATCAGTAGAATCAACCACTAAACAAGACTCAATAAAAGATAACTCACCACTACCCTGCTTCTTGGAAGCTAGATATCCTTGGCAGTTTCTCTTCCAATGACCCTTCTCTCCACAATGGAAACATTTTCCCTTAGGCTTGCCATCTACCTTGACTTTCTTCTCATTTTGTTGTGGACCCTTCTTGTTGGGCTTCTTCCTTTTATTCTCATTTTTATCTTTCGGCTTGGAATAAGACGGCCCAACAGAAGCAACAACAAATGCATCACCGGTTTTAGTCTTAAGAACACTTTCAGCATTTTGGAGTTCCTTCATCAACTCAGTCAGGGACATGTTTAGCTTATTCATGTTATAGCTAACCTTAAACTGTGAGAACATCTCAGGGAGAGTCTCAAGTGCCATGTCAACTTGAGTCTCTGATTTGATTTCAGCCCCTAACACCTCAGCCACGTTAAACTGAGCGATCAATGCAAGCATATGATCTCTCACGGGCGTCCCAGGTTTCATGCGCATGTTCATAATGGTTCGAATGGCTGCTTGTCGTGCCTGACGTCCTTGATGCTCAAACATTTTTTGGAGGCTATCCATGATTTTTATAGCAGTGTCCATGTTCTGATGTTTCTGTTGCAGCACATTTGAGATGGATCCCAAAATGTAGCAACGGGCCATCTCATCAGAACTGATCCACTTATCATAAGCCTGCCTTTGAGCTGTCGTGGACTCCGTCGTAGGCACCAATGGAGAGGGTTCATTGAGCACAAACTTGTGTTTCTCCGCAGTTAAGACAATCAATAAATTACGTTTCCAATCAATGTAATTTTCTCCGACTAGTTGGTTGTTGGTTAAAATCATAGACAATGAATTTCCAGACATTTTTCTGAAATTAAAATAAATTTAAATGAGCAATGCAATAAATAAAATTACGTGTTATGCATGAAATGCATTTGTAGATCCCAAAACTACTACAACACAGCAAATTACCTAAAACTCCAAAATACATAATTTTTTCTTTAGGAAAAAACATGTTATTTATAGCTAAGCTGGGACCCTCCCACTAAATTCAATATATCTAGCAACTCATGCAATATCAATTTAGAATCGCTTGATTTTGGCCATCAAAAGATATTGTAAAAATATTCTATAGGAAATTCTCACAATATTATTGATTTAAGTGTATACCCTTAAATTAATTATTTATCAAGTACCAAATTAATTATGTCACCTATAGGGTGGTCACAATTAATTTTACTATAAAATAATTATAATAATGAGTCCAATCAAGTAACTGAAGCAATGCAGCCCTCCTATAGGGAGACCAATAAAATTGGCACGAGGCATACATATATTCTTACTAATGGACTAATAAGGGAGACCGTGGGCTTATTTAAAATATACACTGTCACACTTAATATTTAAATTAATTTTGGGTTTTATCCGATTAATAAAATCATGACTATTTTAACTCTTAAAATAGTTCAATTATTAATCAAAATATTTATTCTCAAAAATAGAATAAATAAATTTTATGCATGACAATATGGAACCTAAAACGGTGTTTATGCAATCTACATGGCATGATACATGAATGACAAATATAAACAATAATTAATCGAGAACAAATTTATGGCTCATCCTAGACACAATAAAATTAAAGATCTAATTGAGCCCAAAATTGGTCCAATACTTCAATTTAAAAAATTTCAGCCCAAGTAGTAAACCCAGCAATCTGCCTTGGCCCACGACCCGAAAGCTCATGACCCGAAAGCCGAACCCGTGACCCAGAACCCGCGAACCATCTTCAACCCAAACAAATCGCCCGGATCCGACCCGAAACCATGACCCGAGCCCGCGACCCGTCTTCTGCAACCCTAAAAAAATTGCCGCCGCTGGAGTCGCCGGAAACGTGCGAAATTGAAGATCTCCACCGCGCCGGTCACTGGTAAATCACCGAGACACCAAATCCATTTCGAAACCGAAAATAGATGCCCGATTTTCCAGATCCAGCGCAAAGAAAATGGCGATTTTTGCATCTCAATCGCGCCCACTCCAACGTGAAAAACGACGCATGAGATGGACCGTAAATCACCTTCGCGTTCATCCCTCATCCTCGCAGCCGCGTGCCTCCGATTACGCGATCTAGATTTGCTTTTCATGGTGGATTTCGGAAATTGCAGAACATGCCCCTTACGAATTGAAGAAGATGAACTCTGGTCCCTGGAATTATTTGGCCGAAATTTCCGTCTAGCCCTTGTAGTTTCAATTGAATTGCATCCGGCCCTCCAGTTCTTTAAACAGTAACCGAAAAGCCCAAATCCGAAAAATACAATAAAAATTGCACGAAAATAACAAGGGGAAACATGGAGTCCTAATCCACCCCCTTGGTTACAGACTCGAAAATACGAAATACAATTTCACCAAAAAACTAAGGCCATAAACCGTTCAAAAATTAAATAAATCATTCATTCAAACCATAATCACATAAATATAACACCGTTTTAAACTAAAACATGCATAAATAATTAATTAATTCGAAATACGCAAAACAATATCAAAACACGTGGCTCTGATACCAATCAACTCATGATTTATCAAAATAATTTATTAATCTTATTTTATTCCACTAAAAAGATAAGACTGCACTCTCAAATTAATTGATATTACTGAAGCACAAAATCAATAATAATATCCTCTAATTTATCGACCCAACATATCACCCTTGTCGATCAATTAGAACATCTAAAACAGGATATCATGACCATATAATCCATATTAGATATTCATAGCTTCTCAACCCTAATCTTCTCTTTGACAGTCCCATGTGATCACATCACATAATTAATTCAACAAGAATGTTGAACTACTGAGCTCAGATTTTACTGTCTTTTAGAAGAACTTGTGAGTTTATGATCATACCTATTGACTAGGTGACAGATTCCATATTACGAATATATGTTCTTTGTTATTTCACTTTGATTCCCAAAACATCGAGATATTGACCAATGGTTTGATCTCACTCATTGATGTATCAAAGAACTTCAAGTTAGTAATCAAAGTTCATTATCCGCTCAGGATTAAGGTGTTATGTACGACAATCAAGTGATTTTGAATTAGTATGGTCAAATCAAATTCAAATCTCACGTGGTCCAATCCAATACAACAAAATGTATCCTCAATTTTATTACCAAACCAAAGATAGGCTTCAATAAAATTGAGACGATCTTATCAAAATAATTTGTCCTTATTTATTTACCGATCGTGGACAATAAAACTTTGGATTGAATTATAAATTGAATCTTTCCGTGTTTAACGACTTAAACACTCAATTTATAATAATACAACAATCCAATGGACATATGCATTGCTCAAAATAAATTTATTTAAACAAATAAATGAAGATTATTTTAATTTCAAAATGTCATCAACATATAACAAAAGTACTCAATGGGCATCATACTATCGAATACATACCAACATTTCATTTAGGAGTGGGTCTCATGTGAGACCATCTCACGGATCATAATCTGTGAGACGGGTCAACCCTATCCATATTCACAATAAAAAGTAATATTCTTAGCATACAAAGTAATACTTTTTCATGGGTGACCCAAATAAGAGATTCGTCTCACAAAGTCGACCCGTGAGACCGTCTCACACAAATTTTTGTCTTTATTTAATTTAATTGAAATATTAATTCCCATGTATTGTAAGTCAAACTCAGATAAAAAGGTATGAATTATATATTTTACATACAAAAACATTTACAAAAATTAATTCCAAAACTACATTTCATGATTCAAATTAATTTGCTTGTTACATATCTTATTTCACAAATATAAAAACCGATAGCATCAAATGTTAATCATTAAGTCAAAAATTAGGTATTAGGCCAAAAATAACTTTATTTCTTTATAATTATAGTAGCGCTGAGTGCATCTATTTGATTGTTAATAGATCGAGCAGTTAAGCTCATGAATTTAGGGATGTGTGTGTCTATCTGCTAGTGCTATCTGACATCCCTTAAAGATCAGTGTTAACTTTTCTTTACCGTCGGTCATGTCGCCAACAAAAAGAGTATTATCAGTTAAGATTTTGTATCACTATTTTACGACTTACATAGCCATCTAAATCAAACGGCGCAACGTCAGTAGCTTGACGTACAAAAACTTTTCAAGAAAGCACTTATCTCAGTACTACTTTCACTCATGCACGATTAACCTAACAAAAACAGTTTCCAAAATTGCCGCTCGACTTTTCTAAGACCATGAGATTTAGATATTGTTTGCAAATATTTTTTTAAAAAAAATTGATTACAGACCAATTTTTTTTACGGATATGTACAATTTTGTAAAAAGTAAAGGATATAACCTTTTTCTGTATTTTTTTTATTTTTTTTGTACAATAAAACAAAATTGAAATCAAATATATTACATAAAATATATATTATACATATACCATGCACAATACTTATACATACATACATAAATACATAAAAATTCATATATTAAATCGGGCGCGCAATATGTGTGCTTCACGCGCTAGCGTAATATAATATAATACATGGTCTTATTTGTATAACATTCATAAACAAGAAACAAGTACATGATGATTTTGTTTTATATTTTTAAGTATGGTTGAAATAATTTTTTGGTGGGAAAGGGAAGTCCATTAATTGTTCATATTTTTATTTCATCTAATATTTGGTTTGAATTTTAAAATAATTAGAGTTATATTATATAATTCAAAATAATTAGAGTTATATTATATTATTATTATTATTATTATTATTATTATTATTATTATTATAATAACCCAAAAAATGGAGACTCGGGTAGTGGGACCGTACAAAGTTGGATGGTGAGAATAATTATAGGAGGAGTGATGGCGAAGTGTGGATTTATTGATTGAGCGTACAAGTGTGTCTGATAACATCGTCAAAATTATTATTATTACTATTATATGGATTGTGAGGTCCGGGATCGAAGAGGACGGGGGTAATCGCCGGTATCATCAGTTGCACGGACAATTAGCGACTCCTGGCAGGCTTCTAGGTGGAAGGAACATGAATGAACCGACTCACACGAGAATGAGAGAGATTCCGAGACTGTTCAATGTAATGGACTGTACAGTTGAAGAGGACTTAAAAAGATTTGATTTGTACTACTCATATCATGAAAGTGCATCTTCTTTTCGGTAGCTCGTCACATAAGAACTCCAAAGTTAAGCGTGCTTAACTTGGGGCAATTTTGGGATGACTGACCTCCTGGGAAGTTTCCCAGTGTGCGTGTGAGTGAGGACATAAGCATGCTGGAAATACTCGTCTTGATACAGTGAGGACATTCGTCGAATCTAGGACTTTTCATGAATGATCTAAATAGAATATCTGTATCACAAAATATTGTCCTTAACTTTGATGTTTTACCGGACCATATTAACTACCATCGAGAATCGAATATTATATTCATAATCATTTAATCAAATCTTCCATATTTTTCCCAATTGAATTTGGCTTTTGTAGTTTGTTTCCACATGATATTCACATCAAATGAAATAATAAAGCAATTGGACAGAGTGGGAGAGACATCAAACTCACTAAAATCACACTTGGGACCTACTTAAAAAAAACCAATAATTAAAATCATTAGCATGATGTAATAAATTGAGTTTAAGGAATTTTTTTAGTAAATTAACCCCAAAATTAGCCCAAAAAAGTTGTACTTTGGTAAGTACTTAGGGAAGCAATTATGCCTCGATATTCGATGCCGATTGGTTAGTTTACCTTCCGAAAGATGAGACAAATTATGTCCTAAATTGTCAGCTTGAAAATCTCATGAAATGGCCATGTGCAATATGCGTACGATCATATGACAAAATAATTCATCGATATTATGATGGTGTCACACCTACTACTTAATGTTGGAATAGTGGGAATCATTTAGATAATGTATGAGCACAAAGATGTAACGTCGTTGGACACGTATCTCGATAAAGAGTACATCTCTTGTTAGACGATCTCACGAATTTTTATCTGTGAGACGGGTCAATCCTATCGATATTCACAATAAAAAATAATACTCTTAGCGTAAAAAGTAATATTTTTTCATGAATGATCGAAATAAGATATTTGTCTCACAAAATACGATCCGTGAGATCGTCTCATATAAGTTTTTGTCCCCGATATATATTAAACGATTCTAAACTTTTATTTTCAACAAGCGTGGGAGGTTCATTCGGATTCGTGATCTGACCTATAATTCATCATCAACATGTGAGATTCTGATGTGACTCTTACATATTCAAATGTGTCTGTATCTCACGGGTTCAAGAGGTGGCTCTACTGTTTTTTTTTTTTTTGGGAATGTTTTCAAATAATTTTAATTTTTTTTTAAAAAAAAAATCTCCAGTTTCTTTGGGCAGACATGAACCTACCCTGTCTACTTGAGTAATAGTGGGGGAATTATTAAGTATTTTCCATAATGTTTTATTTTTGAAAGTTTTGTAGAAAAAAACAGTAAGCCCATTGATAGATGGGCCCACGTAACCCAAAGTAGTCAGTGATGGGCCTACGCTGGTGGGCCCGGAAATCACACCACCCATCTTCATGGCGCCAGCTAGTATGCCTGATCTAGAAAAGTTTATAATCAAATCAAGTATATAATTATATTACAAAAGTATCTGACAAAAAAATAAATTATTAAATAAATATATGAATGAATAAATAATTATTTATCTGGACACAAAAACTCTCGTGAAACAGTCTCATGAATTAATTTTGTGAGACAAATCTTCAATCCTACAAGACTAATAAAAAAATATTAAATAAGACTGTCTCACATGATACATACTTATATAGTAAATAATATAAATATAAGATTTGAATTGTATTGATATAGATCAAGTAATTTGAATGAAATAAAGTAAATTATATACCCGATTTTGATTTTATATCTTATCTTAGTAAATTATATACTTGGTTTTCATTTCATGGTTACACACTATTGAAGTACTATTCATTTTCACCTAGGTATTCCGGTTTTTTCTTCGTTTTAGAAAATTCGAATACGATCACAGTCTATACTGTTAAGATTAGAATTTGAACATAACTCGATCAATCCCAAAAACTAGCTAAGGGGGGAGGATTGTCCAAGACTATATATACAACTCCAAGATATTTTATCCAACCGATATGAGACAACTAACATATACACACTTGGAGTTCTCTCGTTTAATTTTTATCGCTAAGCACCAAATGAATTTTTAATCGAATAGTTTTTGAAAAAATTTAGTGACATGTTTTTGTAGATTTAAGGTGTATTTTTTTTAAAAAAATGGATGAAAACCTAAATATTTTATATTTCTTGCATGTTTAACCTAGGCATAAAGAGCCGCCGTACGTGTGAAAACTATACCAACATTTTTTACTGGAATGGTTAAAAGCTAAAAGTATGTGGGCCTCACAACCCGAGCCAAGATAGAATATGGGCCCCCATTCTGCAATCACTTGGCCCATCCCTTTAAATCCTTATATATATATATATATATATATATAATTTAATGATAATAATAATTAATAATAATAGAAGGTGTAAAATGTGAGATTTTCATACCACTGACAGAATTAGGATAGAATTTCCTGTTTATTATTAAAAAATAATTGAATTTTAATTGCAAGTGTCACTATCTTATTCTATACTATTATGGTTCCCACTAATAATTCTAACTTATTGACCAATTGGTCAACCAAGAATTTTACTTGACAAGTGGAGTGCAATACAAGTTATATAAAATAATCATGTATTCAATAATTATATTTTTTAAAGAAAAATTGCATTTTTTGTTCCGTATATTTATTTTTTTTATGATTTTTTATTTGTTATGTTGTCAAATTTCAGTCTTGTCCTTTTATCTTTGTTTGTTTTGAAAATCTTAGTCATTCTTCTGATGTGAAGCTGATGTGACATCATATGTATAGTGTTACAACGGCACCGTCGACGAAAAAATATTAAATTTTGCAAATATCGAAATATACATTATTAAAATTGAAGTATAATAGCTTAAAGGACTGAAATACCAAAGAAGCAAACATACACGATTAAAATTGCATTTTTTTTCGTTTTTTAATTTTATATATGATTGTTTTTTTATTGATTTAAATAAATTACTAATTCATCAGTACCGGTAATTAGAAGAGTTGCATATATATGAATTACACAATATTTTAGGCTAATTTCTCATTATTCATTTTTAATTTGCAATATAATATGTTTGGACATTCGATATGTTTGAGAAGTAA